>NW_027485917.1:0-28975 GCF_050908995.1 Andrena cerasifolii
GTATACTAAATTTCAGCTTCAAAGGCAGCGCCTTAAAGTTGCAAATAAGAGGCGCACGCCTTTCAAGAGGCGTTCGAAAATTCTGCGTCTCTTCGTTATACAGTCACTGTCTCGAAACATCTGCGCCACTTCTCGCTCTTTGATTTGCTCTCCGGAGACGTTACTTTGTGCCATCTCTTTCGACGGCATGTTCTCCTGTTACATGCCCAATTTTGTGCATTCTGAAAATTTTCCCCATATTTTGGTCAATATATCAGGAGAACATGAAGTCGAAAGAGGTATACTAAATTTCAGCTTCAAATGCATCCGCTTAAAGTTGCAAATAAGAGGCGCAGGCCTTTCAAGAGGCGTTCGAAAATTCTGCGTGTCTTCGTTAAACAGTCACTGTATCGAAACATCTGCGCCACTTCTCGCTCTTTGATTTGCTCTCCGGAGACGTTACTTTGTTCCATCTCTTTCGACGGCATGTTCTCCTATTACAAAGCCCAATTTTGTGCATTCTCGAAATTTTCGCCAGATTTTGGCCATTACATCAGGAGAAAATGAAGTGGAAAGAGGAATACTAAATTTCAGCTTCAAAGGCATCGCCTTAAAGTTGCAAATAAGAGGCGCACGCCTTTCAAGAGGCGTTCGAAAATTCTGCGTCTCTTCGTTAATCAGTCACTGTCTCGAAACATCTGCGCCACATCTCGCTCTTTGATTTGCTCTCCGCAGACGTTACTTTGTGCCATCTCTTTTGACGGCATGATTTCCTGTTACAAAGCCCAATTTTGTGCATTCTGAAAATTTTCTCCAGATTTTGGCCAATATATCAGGAGAACATGAAGTGGAAAGAGGTATACTAAATTTCAGCTTCAAAGGCATCGCCTTAAAGTTGCAAATAGGAGGCGCAGGCCTTTCAAGAGGCGTTCGAAAATTCTGCGTGTCTTCGTTAAACAGTCACTGTATCGAAACATCTGCGCCACTTCTCGCTCTTTGATTTGCTCTCCGGAGACGTTACTTTGTGCCATCTCTTTCGACGGCATGTTCTCCTGTTACATGCCCAATTTTGTGCATTCTGAAAATTTTCGCCATATTTTGGCCAATATATCAGGAGAACATGAAGTCGAAAGAGGTATACTAAATTTCAGCTTCAAGGGCATCGCCTTAAAGTTGCAAATAAGAGGCGCACGCCTTTCAAGAGCGTTCGAAAATTCTGCGTCTCTTCGTTATTCAGTCACTGTCTCGAAACATCTGCGCCACATCTCGCTCTTTGATTTGCTCTCCGGAGACGTTACTTTGTGCCATCTCTTTCGACGGCATGTTCTCCTGTTACATGCCCAATTTTGTGCATTCTCGAAATTTTCGCCAGATTTTGGCCATTAAATCAGGAGAAAATGAAGTGGAAAGAGGTATACTAAATTTCAGCTTCAAAGGCATCGACTTAAAGTTGCAAATAAGAGGCGCACGCCTTTCAAGAGGCGTTCGAAAATTCTGCGTCTCTTCGTTAATCAGTCACTGTCTCGAAACATCTGCGCCACATCTCGCTCTTTGCTTTGCTCTCCGGAGACGTTACTTTGTGCCATCTCTTTCGACGGCATGTTCTCCTGTTACATGCCCAATTTTGTGCATTCTGAAAATTTTCGCCATATTTTGGCCAATATATCAGGAGAACATGAAGTCGAAAGAGGTATACTAAATTTCAGCTTCAAGGGCATCGCTTTAAAGTTGCAAATAAGAGGCGCACGCCTTTCAAGAGCGTTCGAAAATTCTGCGTCTCTTCGTTATACAGTCACTGTCTCGAAACATCTGCGCCACTTCTCGCTCTTTGATTTGCTCTCCGGAGACGTTACTTTGTGCCATCTCTTTCGACGGCATTTTCTCCTGCTACAAAGCCCAATTCTGTGCATTCTGAAAATTTTCGCCAGATTTTGGCCATTACATCAGGAGAAAATGAAGTGGAAAGAGGTATACTAAATTTCAGCTTCAAAGGCAGCGCCTTAATGTTGCAAATAAGAGGCGCACGCCTTTCAAGAGGCGTTCGAAAATTCTGCGTCTCTTCGTTATACAGTCACTGTCTCGAAACATCTGCGCCACTTCTCGCTCTTTGATTTGCTCTCCGGAGACGTTACTTTGTGCCATCTCTTTCGACGGCAGGTTCTCCTGTTACATGCCCAATTTTGTGCATTCTGAAAATTTTCCCCATATTTTGGTCAATATATCAGGAGAACATGAAGTCGAAAGAGGTATACTAAATTTCAGCTTCAAATGCATCCGCTTAAAGTTGCAAATAAGAGGCGCAGGCCTTTCAAGAGGCGTTCGAAAATTCTGCGTGTCTTCGTTAAACAGTCACTGTATCGAAACATCTGCGCCACTTCTCGCTCTTTGATTTGCTCTCCGGAGACGTTACTTTGTTCCATCTCTTTCGACGGCATGTTCTCCTATTACAAAGCCCAATTTTGTGCATTCTCGAAATTTTCGCCAGATTTTGGCCATTACATCAGGAGAAAATGAAGTGGAAAGAGGTATACTAAATTTCAGCTTCAAAGGCATCGCCTTAAAGTTGCAAATAAGAGGCGCACGCCTTTCAAGAGGCGTTCGAAAATTCTGCGTCTCTTCGTTATACAGTCACTGTCTCGAAACATCTGCGCCACTTCTCGCTCTTTGATTTGCTCTCCGGAGACGTTACTTTGTGCCATCTCTTTCGACGGCATTTTCTCCTGCTACAAAGCCCAATTCTGTGCATTCTGAAAATTTTCGCCAGATTTTGGCCAATATATCAGGAGAACATGAAGTGGAAAGCGGTATACTAAATTTCAGCTTCAAAGGCATCGCCTTAAAGTTGCAAATAAGAGGCGCCGGCCTTTCAAGAGGCGTTCGAAAATTCTGCGTGTCTTCGTTAAACAGTCACTGTATCGAATCATCTGCGCCACTTCTCGCTCTTTGATTTGCTCTCCGGAGACGTTACTTTGTTCCATCTCTTTCGACGGCATGTTCTCCTATTACAAAGCCCAATTTTGTGCATTCTCGAAATTTTCGCCAGATTTTGGCCATTACATCAGGAGAAAATGAAGTGGAAAGAGGTATACTAAATTTCAGCTTCAAAGGCAGCGCCTTAAAGTTGCAAATAAGAGGCGCACGCCTTTCAAGAGGCGTTCGAAAATTCTGCGTCTCTTCGTTATACAGTCACTGTCTCGAAACATCTGCGCCACTTCTCGCTCTTTGATTTGCTCTCCGGAGACGTTACTTTGTGCCATCTCTTTCGACGGCATGTTCTCCTGTTACATGCCCAATTTTGTGCATTCTGAAAATTTTCCCCATATTTTGGTCAATATATCAGGAGAACATGAAGTCGAAAGAGGTATACTAAATTTCAGCTTCAAATGCATCCGCTTAAAGTTGCAAATAAGAGGCGCAGGCCTTTCAAGAGGCGTTCGAAAATTCTGCGTGTCTTCGTTAAACAGTCACTGTATCGAAACATCTGCGCCACTTCTCGCTCTTTGATTTGCTCTCCGGAGACGTTACTTTGTTCCATCTCTTTCGACGGCATGTTCTCCTATTACAAAGCCCAATTTTGTGCATTCTCGAAATTTTCGCCAGATTTTGGCCATTACATCAGGAGAAAATGAAGTGGAAAGAGGTATACTAAATTTCAGCTTCAAAGGCATCGCCTTAAAGTTGCAAATAAGAGGCGCACGCCTTTCAAGAGGCGTTCGAAAATTCTGCGTCTCTTCGTTAATCAGTCACTGTCTCGAAACATCTGCGCCACATCTCGCTCTTTGATTTGCTCTCCGCAGACGTTACTTTGTGCCATCTCTTTTGACGGCATGATTTCCTGTTACAAAGCCCAATTTTGTGCATTCTGAAAATTTTCTCCAGATTTTGGCCAATATATCAGGAGAACATGAAGTGGAAAGAGGTATACTAAATTTCAGCTTCAAAGGCATCGCCTTAAAGTTGCAAATAGGAGGCGCAGGCCTTTCAAGAGGCGTTCGAAAATTCTGCGTGTCTTCGTTAAACAGTCACTGTATCGAAACATCTGCGCCACTTCTCGCTCTTTGATTTGCTCTCCGGAGACGTTACTTTGTGCCATCTCTTTCGACGGCATGTTCTCCTGTTACATGCCCAATTTTGTGCATTCTCGAAATTTTCGCCAGATTTTGGCCATTAAATCTGGAGAAAATGAAGTGGAAAGAGGTATACTAAATTTCAGCTTCAAAGGCATCGCCTTAAAGTTGCAAATAAGAGGCGCACGCCTTTCAAGAGGCGTTCGAAAATTCTGCGTCTCTTCGTTAATCAGTCACTGTCTCGAAACATCTGCGCCACATCTCGCTCTTTGCTTTGCTCTCCGGAGACGTTACTTTGTGCCATCTCTTTCGACGGCATGTTCTCCTGTTACATGCCCAATTTTGTGCATTCTGAAAATTTTCGCCATATTTTGGCCAATATATCAGGAGAACATGAAGTCGAAAGAGGTATACTAAATTTCAGCTTCAAGGGCATCGCCTTAAAGTTGCAAATAAGAGGCGCACGCCTTTCAAGAGCGTTCGAAAATTCTGCGTCTCTTCGTTAATCAGTCACTGTCTCGAAACATCTGCGCCACATCTCGCTCTTTGATTTGCTCTCCGGAGACGTTACTTTGTGCCATCTCTTTCGACGGCATTTTCTCCTGCTACAAAGCCCAATTCTGTGCGTTCTGAAAATTTTCGCCAGATTTTGGCCAATATATCAGGAGAACATGAAGTGGAAAGCGGTATACTAAATTTCAGCTTCAAAGGCATCGCCTTAAAGTTGCAAATAAGAGGCGCCGGCCTTTCAAGAGGCGTTCGAAAATTCTGCGTCTCTTCGTTATACAGTCACTGTCTCGAAACATCTGCGCCACTTCTCGCTATTTGATTTGCTCTCCGGAGACGTTACTTTGTTCCATCTCTTTCGACGGCATGTTCTCCTATTACAAAGCCCAATTTTGTGCATTCTCGAAATTTTCGCCAGATTTTGGCCATTACATCAGGAGAAAATGAAGTGGAAAGAGGTATACTAAATTTCAGCTTCAAAGGCATCGCCTTAAAGTTGCAAATAAGAGGCGCACGCCTTTCAAGAGGCGTTCGAAAATTCTGCGTCTCTTCGTTATACAGTCACTGTCTCGAAACATCTGCGCCACTTCTCGCTCTTTGATTTGCTCTCCGGAGACGTTACTTTGTGCCATCTCTTTCGACGGCATGTTCTCCTGTTACATGCCCAATTTTGTGCATTCTGAAAATTTTCCCCATATTTTGGTCAATATATCAGGAGAACATGAAGTCGAAAGAGGTATACTAAATTTCAGCTTCAAATGCATCGGCTTAAAGTTGCAAATAAGAGGCGTTCGAAAATTCTGCGTCTCTTCGTTAATCAGTCACTGTCTCGAAACGTCTGCGCCACATCTCGCTCTTTGATTTGCTCTCCGGAGACATTACTTTGTGCCATCTCTTTCGACGGCATGTTCTCCTGTTACAAAGCCCAATTTTGAGCATTCTGAAAATTTTCGCCAGATTTTGGCCAATATATCAGGAGAACATGAAGTGGAAAGAGGTATACTAAATTTCAGCTTCAAAGGCATCGCCTTAAAGTTGCAAATAAGAGGCGCAGGCCTTTCAAGAGGCGTTCGAAAATTCTGCGTGTCTTCGTTAAACAGTCACTGTATCGAAACATCTGCGCCACTTCTCGCTCTTTGATTTGCTCTCCGGAGACGTTACTTTGTGCCATCTCTTTCGACGGCATGTTCTCCTGTTACATGCCCAATTTTGTGCATTCTCGAAATTTTCGCCAGATTTTGGCCATTAAATCTGGAGAAAATGAAGTGGAAAGAGGTATACTAAATTTCAGCTTCAAAGGCATCGCCTTAAAGTTGCAAATAAGAGGCGCACGCCTTTCAAGAGGCGTTCGAAAATTCTGCGTCTCTTCGTTAATCAGTCACTGTCTCGAAACATCTGCGCCACATCTCGCTCTTTGATTTGCTCTCCGGAGACGTTACTTTGTGCCATCTCTTTCGACGGCATTTTCTCCTGCTACAAAGCCCAATTCTGTGCGTTCTGAAAATTTTCGCCAGATTTTGGCCAATATATCAGGAGAACATGAAGTGGAAAGCGGTATACTAAATTTCAGCTTCAAAGGCATCGCCTTAAAGTTGCAAATAAGAGGCGCCGGCCTTTCAAGAGGCGTTCGAAAATTCTGCGTCTCTTCGTTATACAGTCACTGTCTCGAAACATCTGCGCCACTTCTCGCTCTTTGATTTGCTCTCCGGAGACGTTACCTTGTGCCATCTCTTTCGACGGCATTTTCTCCTGCTACAAAGCCCAATTCTGTGCATTCTGAAAATTTTCGCCAGATTTTGGCCAATATATCAGGAGAACATGAAGTGGAAAGCGGTATACTAAATTTCAGCTTCAAAGGCATCGCCTTAAAGTTGCAAATAAGAGGCGCAGGCCTTTCAAGAGGCGTTCGAAAATTCTGCGTGTCTTCGTTAAACAGTCACTGTATCGAAACATCTGCGCCACTTCTCGCTCTTTGATTTGCTCTCCGGAGACGTTACTTTGTTCCATCTCTTTCGACGGCATGTTCTCCTATTACAAAGCCCAATTTTGTGCATTCTCGAAATTTTCGCCAGATTTTGGCCATTACATCAGGAGAAAATGAAGTGGAAAGAGGTATACTAAATTTCAGCTTCAAAGGCATCGCCTTAAAGTTGCAAATAAGAGGCGCACGCCTTTCAAGAGGCGTTCGAAAATTCTGCGTCTCTTCGTTAAGCAGTCACTGTCTCGAAACATCTGCGCCACTTCTCGCTCTTTGATTTGCTCTCCGGAGACGTTACTTTGTGCCATCTCTTTCGACGGCATGTTCTCCTGTTACATGCCCAATTTTGTGCATTCTGAAAATTTTCCCCATATTTTGGTCAATATATCAGGAGAACATGAAGTCGAAAGAGGTATACTAAATTTCAGCTTCAAATGCATCGGCTTAAAGTTGCAAATAAGAGGCGTTCGAAAATTCTGCGTCTCTTCGTTAATCAGTCACTGTCTCGAAACGTCTGCGCCACATCTCGCTCTTTGATTTGCTCTCCGGAGACATTACTTTGTGCCATCTCTTTCGACGGCATGTTCTCCTGTTACAAAGCCCAATTTTGAGCATTCTGAAAATTTTCGCCAGATTTTGGCCAATATATCAGGAGAACATGAAGTGGAAAGAGGTATACTAAATTTCAGCTTCAAAGGCATCGCCTTAAAGTTGCAAATAAGAGGCGCAGGCCTTTCAAGAGGCGTTCGAAAATTCTGCGTGTCTTCGTTAAACAGTCACTGTATCGAAACATCTGCGCCACTTCTCGCTCTTTGATTTGCTCTCCGGAGACGTTACTTTGTGCCATCTCTTTCGACGGCATGTTCTCCTGTTACATGCCCAATTTTGTGCATTCTCGAAATTTTCGCCAGATTTTGGCCATTAAATCTGGAGAAAATGAAGTGGAAAGAGGTATACTAAATTTCAGCTTCAAAGGCATCGCCTTAAAGTTGCAAATAAGAGGCGCACGCCTTTCAAGAGGCGTTCGAAAATTCTGCGTCTCTTCGTTAATCAGTCACTGTCTCGAAACATCTGCGCCACATCTCGCTCTTTGATTTGCTCTCCGGAGACGTTACTTTGTGCCATCTCTTTCGACGGCATTTTCTCCTGCTACAAAGCCCAATTCTGTGCGTTCTGAAAATTTTCGCCAGATTTTGGCCAATATATCAGGAGAACATGAAGTGGAAAGCGGTATACTAAATTTCAGCTTCAAAGGCATCGCCTTAAAGTTGCAAATAAGAGGCGCCGGCCTTTCAAGAGGCGTTCGAAAATTCTGCGTCTCTTCGTTATACAGTCACTGTCTCGAAACATCTGCGCCACTTCTCGCTCTTTGATTTGCTCTCCGGAGACGTTACCTTGTGCCATCTCTTTCGACGGCATTTTCTCCTGCTACAAAGCCCAATTCTGTGCATTCTGAAAATTTTCGCCAGATTTTGGCCAATATATCAGGAGAACATGAAGTGGAAAGCGGTATACTAAATTTCAGCTTCAAAGGCATCGCCTTAAAGTTGCAAATAAGAGGCGCAGGCCTTTCAAGAGGCGTTCGAAAATTCTGCGTGTCTTCGTTAAACAGTCACTGTATCGAAACATCTGCGCCACTTCTCGCTCTTTGATTTGCTCTCCGGAGACGTTACTTTGTTCCATCTCTTTCGACGGCATGTTCTCCTATTACAAAGCCCAATTTTGTGCATTCTCGAAATTTTCGCCAGATTTTGGCCATTACATCAGGAGAAAATGAAGTGGAAAGAGGTATACTAAATTTCAGCTTCAAAGGCATCGCCTTAAAGTTGCAAATAAGAGGCGCACGCCTTTCAAGAGGCGTTCGAAAATTCTGCGTCTCTTCGTTAAGCAGTCACTGTCTCGAAACATCTGCGCCACTTCTCGCTCTTTGATTTGCTCTCCGGAGACGTTACTTTGTGCCATCTCTTTCGACGGCATGTTCTCCTGTTACATGCCCAATTTTGTGCATTCTGAAAATTTTCCCCATATTTTGGTCAATATATCAGGAGAACATGAAGTCGAAAGAGGTATACTAAATTTCAGCTTCAAATGCATCGGCTTAAAGTTGCAAATAAGAGGCGTTCGAAAATTCTGCGTCTCTTCGTTAATCAGTCACTGTCTCGAAACGTCTGCGCCACATCTCGCTCTTTGATTTGCTCTCCGGAGACATTACTTTGTGCCATCTCTTTCGACGGCATGTTCTCCTGTTACAAAGCCCAATTTTGAGCATTCTGAAAATTTTCGCCAGATTTTGGCCAATATATCAGGAGAACATGTAGTGGAAAGAGGTATACTAAATTTCAGCTTCAAAGGCATCGCCTTAAAGTTGCAAATAAGAGGCGCAGGCCTTTCAAGAGGCGTTCGAAAATTCTGCGTCTCTTCGTTAATCAGTCACTGTCTCGAAACATCTGCGCCACATCTCGCTCTTTGCTCTGCTCTCCGGAGACGTTACTTTGTGCCATCTCTTTCGACGGCATGTTCTCCTGTTACAAAGCCCAATTTTGTGCATTCTGAAAATTTTCGCTAGATTTTGGCCAATATATCAGGAGAACATGAAGTGGAAAGAGGTATACTAAATTTCAGCTTCAAAGGCATCGCTTAAAAGTATCAAATCAGAGGCGCAGGCCTTTCAAGAGGCGTTCGAAAATTGTGCGACTCTTCGTTAAACAGTCACTGTCTCGAAACATCTGCGCCACTTCTCGCTCTTTGATTTGCTCTCCGGAGACGTTACTTTGTGCCATCTCTTTCGACGCCATTTTCTCCTGCTACAAAGCCCAATTCTGTGCATTCTGAAAATTTTCGCCAGATTTTGGCCAATATATCAGGAGAACATGAAGTCGAAAGAGGTATACTAAATTTCAGCTTCAAATGCATCGGCTTAAAGTTGCAAATTGAGGCGTTCGAAAATTCTGCGTCTCTTCGTTAATCAGTCACTGTCTCGAAACATCTGCGCCACATCTCGCTCTTTGATTTGCTCTCCGCAGACGTTACTTTGTGCCATCTCTTTTGACGGCATGATTTCCTGTTACAAAGCCCAATTTTGTGCATTCTGAAAATTTTCTCCAGATTTTGGCCAATATATCAGGAGAACATGAAGTGGAAAGAGGTATACTAAATTTCAGCTTCAAAGGCATCGCCTTAAAGTTGCAAATAAGAGGCGTTCGAAAATTCTGCGTGTCTTCGTTAAACAGTCACTGTATCGAAACATCTGCGCCACTTCTCGCTCTTTGATTTGCTCTCCGGAGACGTTACTTTGTGCCATCTCTTTCGACGGCATGTTCTCCTGTTACATGCCCAATTTTGTGCATTCTCGAAATTTTCGCCAGATTTTGGCCATTAAATCTGGAGAAAATGAAGTGGAAAGAGGTATACTAAATTTCAGCTTCAAAGGCATCGCCTTAAAGTTGCAAATAAGAGGCGCAGGCCTTTCAAGAGGCGTTCGAAAATTCTGCGTGTCTTCGTTAAACAGTCACTGTATCGAAACATCTGCGCCACTTCTCGCTCTTTGATTTGCTCTCCGGAGACGTTACTTTGTTCCATCTCTTTCGACGGCATGTTCTCCTATTACAAAGCCCAATTTTGTGCATTCTCGAAATTTTCGCCAGATTTTGGCCATTACATCAGGAGAAAATGAAGTCGAAAGAGGTATACTAAATTTCAGCTTCAAAGGCATCGCCTTAAAGTTGCAAATAAGAGGCGCACGCCTTTCAAGAGGCGTTCGAAAATTCTGCGTCTCTTCGTTAATCAGTCACTGTCTCGAAACATCTGCGCCACATCTCGCTCTTTGCTTTGCTCTCCGGAGACGTTACTTTGTGCCATCTCTTTCGACGGCATGTTCTCCTGTTACATGCCCAATTTTGTGCATTCTGAAAATTTTCGCCATATTTTGGCCAATATATCAGGAGAACATGAAGTCGAAAGAGGTATACTAAATTTCAGCTTCAAGGGCATCGCCTTAAAGTTGCAAATAAGAGGCGCACGCCTTTCAAGAGCGTTCGAAAATTCTGCGTCTCTTCGTTAATCAGTCACTGTCTCGAAACATCTGCGCCACATCTCGCTCTTTGATTTGCTCTCCGGAGACGTTACTTTGTGCCATCTCTTTCGACGGCATTTTCTCCTGCTACAAAGCCCAATTCTGTGCGTTCTGAAAATTTTCGCCAGATTTTGGCCAATATATCAGGAGAACATGAAGTGGAAAGCGGTATACTAAATTTCAGCTTCAAAGGCATCGCCTTAAAGTTGCAAATAAGAGGCGCCGGCCTTTCAAGAGGCGTTCGAAAATTCTGCGTCTCTTCGTTATACAGTCACTGTCTCGAAACATCTGCGCCACTTCTCGCTCTTTGATTTGCTCTCCGGAGACGTTACTTTGTGCCATCTCTTTCGACGGCATTTTCTCCTGCTACAAAGCCCAATTCTGTGCATTCTGAAAATTTTCGCCAGATTTTGGCCAATATATCAGGAGAACATGAAGTGGAAAGCGGTATACTAAATTTCAGCTTCAAAGGCATTGCCTTAAAGTTGCAAATAAGAGGCGCACGCCTTTCAAGAGGCGTTCGAAAATTCTGCGTCTCTTCGTTATACAGTCACTGTCTCGAAACATCTGCGCCACTTCTCGCTCTTTGATTTGCTCTCCGGAGACGTTACTTTGTGCCATCTCTTTCGACGGCATGTTCTCGTGTTACAAAGCCCAATTTTGTGCATTCTGAAAATTTCCGCCAGATTTTGGCCAATATATCAGGAGAACATGAAGTGGAAAGAGGTATACTAGATTTCAGCTTCAAAGGCATCGCCTTAAAGTTGCAAATAAGAGGCGCAGGCCTTTCATGAGGCGTTCGAAATTCTGCGTCTCTTCGTTAAACAGTCACTGTCTCGAAACATCTGCGCCACTTCTCGCTCTTTGATTTGCTCTCCGGAGACGTTACTTTGTGCCATCTCTTTCGACGGCATGATTTACTGTTACAAAGCCCAATTTTGTGCATTCTGAAAATTTTCTCCAGATTTTGGCCAATATATCAGGAGAACATGAAGTGGAAAGAGGTATACTAAATTTCAGCTTCAAAGGCATCGCCTTAAAGTTGCAAATAAGAGGCGCAGGCCTTTCAAGGGGCGTTCGAAACTTCTGCGTCTCTTCGTTAAACAGTCACTGTCTCGAAACATCTGCGCCACTTCTCGCTCTTTGATTTGTTCTCCGGAGACGTTACTTTGTGCCATCTCTTTCGACGGCATGTTCTCCTGTTACAAAGCCCAATTTTGTGCATTCTGAAAATTTTCGCCAGATTTTGGCCAATATATCAGGAGAACATGAAGTCGAAAGAGGTATACTAAATTACAGCTTCAAAGGCATCGCCTTAAAGTTGCAAATAAGAGGCGCAGGCCTTTCAAGAGGCGATCGAAAATTCTGCGTCTCGTTGTTATACAATCACTGTCTCGAAACACCTGCGCCACTTCTCGCTCTTTGCTTTGCTCTCCAGAGACGTTACTTTGTTCCATCTCTTTCGACGTCATGTTGTCCTGTTACAAAGCTCAATTTTGTGTATTCTCGAAATTTTCGCCAGATTTTGGCCAATATATCAGGAGAAAATGAAGTGGAAAGAGGTATACTAAATTTCAGCTTCAAAGGTATCGCCTTAAAGTTGCAAATAAGAGGCGCAGGCCTTTCAAGAGGCGTTCGAAAATTCTGCGTGTCTTCGTTAAACAGTCACTATCTCGAAACATCTGCGCCACTTCTCGCTCTTTGATTTGCTCTCCGGAGACGTTACTTTGTTCCATCTCTTTCGACGGCATGTTCTCCTATTACAAAGCCCAATTTTGTGCATTCTGAAAATTTCCGCCTGATTTTGGCCAATATATCAGGAGAACATGAAGTGGAAAGAGGTATACTAGATTTCAGCTTCAAAGGCATCGCCTTAAAGTTGCAAAAAAGAGGCGCAGGCCTTTCATGAGGCGTTCGAAAATTCTGCGTGTCTTCGTTAAACAGTCACTATCTCGAAACATCTGCGCCACTTCTCGCTCTTTGATTTGCTCTCCGGAGACGTTACTTTGTTCCATCTCTTTCGACGGCATGTTCTCCTGTTACAAAGCACAATTTTGTGTATTCTGAAAATTTTCGCCAGATTTTGGCCAATATATCAGGAGAACATGAAGTCGAAAGAGGTATACTAAATTACAGCTTCAAAGGCATCGCCTTAAAGTTGCAAATAAGAGGCGCAGGCCTTTCAAGAGGCGTTCGAAAATTCTGCGTCTCGTTGTTATACAATCACTGTCTCGAAACACCTGCGCCACTTCTCGCTCTTTGATTTGCTCTCCAGAGACGTTACTTTGTTCCATCTCTTTCGACGTCATGTTGTCCTGTTACAAAGGTCAATTTTGTGTATTCTCGAAATTTTCGCCAGATTTTGGCCAATATATCAGGAGAAAATGAAGTGGAAAGAGGTATACTAAATTTCAGCTTCAAAGGCATCGCCTTAAAGTTGCAAATAAGAGGCGCAGGAATTTCAAGAGGCGTTCGAAAATTCTGCGTGTCTTCGTTAAACAGTCACTATCTCGAAACATCTGCGCCACTTCTCGCTCTTTGATTTGCTCTCCGGAGACGTTACTTTGTGCCATCTCTTTCGACGGCATTTTCTCCTGCTACAAAGCCCAATTCTGTGCGTTCTGAAAATTTTCGCCAGATTTTGGCCAATATATCAGGAGAACATGAAGTGGAAAGCGGTATACTAAATTTCAGCTTCAAAGGCATCGCCTTAAAGTTGCAAATAAGAGGCGCAGGCCTTTCAAGAGGCGTTCGAAAATTCTGCGTCTCTTCGTTATACAGTCACTGTCTCGAAACATCTGCGCCACTTCTCGCTATTTGATTTGCTCTCCGGAGACGTTACTTTGTTCCATCTCTTTCGACGGCATGTTCTCCTATTACAAAGCCCAATTTTGTGCATTCTCGAAATTTTCGCCAGATTTTGGCCATTACATCAGGAGAAAATGAAGTGGAAAGAGGTATACTAAATTTCAGCTTCAAAGGCATCGCCTTAAAGTTGCAAATAAGAGGCGCAGGCCTTTCAAGAGGCGTTCGAAAATTCTGCGTCTCTTCGTTATACAGTCACTGTCTCGAAACATCTGCGCCACTTCTCGCTCTTTGATTTGCTCTCCGGATACGTTACTTTGTGCCATCTCTTTCGACGGCATGTTCTCCTGTTACAAAGCCCAATTTTGTGCATTCTGAAAATTTTCGCCAGATTTTGGCCAATATATCAGGAGAACATGAAGTCGAAAGAGGTATACTAAATTACAGCTTCAAAGGCATCGCCTTAAAGTTGCAAATAAGAGGCGCAGGCCTTTCAAGAGGCGTTCGAAAATTCTGCGTCTCGTTGTTATACAACCACTGTCTCGAAACACCTGCGCCACTTCTCGCTCTTTGCTTTGCTCTCCAGAGACGTTACTTTGTTCCATCTCTTTCGACGTCATGTTGTCCTGTTACAAAGCTCAATTTTGTGTATTCTCGAAATTTTCGCCAGATTTTGGCCAATATATCAGGAGAAAATGAAGTGGAAAGAGGTATACTAAATTTCAGCTTCAAAGGTATCGCCTTAATGTTGCAAATAAGAGCCGCAGGCCTTTCAAGAGGCGTTCGAAAATTCTGCGTGTCTTCGTTAAACAGTCACTATCTCGAAACATCTGCGCCACTTCTCGCTCTTTGATTTGCTCTCCGGAGACGTTACTTTGTTCCATCTCTTTCGACGGCATGTTCTCCTATTACAAAGCCCAATTTTGTGCATTCTGAAAATTTCCGCCTGATTTTGGCCAATATATCAGGAGAACATGAAGTGGAAAGAGGTATACTAGATTTCAGCTTCAAAGGCATCGCCTTAAAGTTGCAAATAAGAGGCGCAGGCCTTTCATGAGGCGTTCGAAAATTCTGCGTGTCTTCGTTAAACAGTCACTATCTCGAAACATCTGCGCCACTTCTCGCTATTTGATTTGCTCTCCGGAGACGTTACTTTGTTCCATCTCTTTCGACGGCATGTTCTCCTATTACAAAGCCCAATTTTGTGCATTCTCGAAATTTTCGCCAGATTTTGGCCATTACATCAGGAGAAAATGAAGTGGAAAGAGGTATACTAAATTTCAGCTTCAAAGGCATCGCCTTAAAGTTGCAAATAAGAGGCGCACGCCTTTCAGGAGGCGTTCGAAAATTCTGCGTCTCTTCGTTATACAGTCACTGTCTCGAAACATCTGCGCCACTTCTCGCTCTTTGATTTGCTCTCCGGAGACGTTACTTTGTGCCATCTCTTTCGACGGCATGTTCTCCTGTTACATGCCCAATTTTGTGCATTCTGAAAATTTTCCCCATATTTTGGTCAATATATCAGGAGAACATGAAGTCGAAAGAGGTATACTAAATTTCAGCTTCAAATGCATCGGCTTAAAGTTGCAAATAAGAGGCGTTCGAAAATTCTGCGTCTCTTCGTTAATCAGTCACTGTCTCGAAACGTCTGCGCCACATCTCGCTCTTTGATTTGCTCTCCGGAGACATTACTTTGTGCCATCTCTTTCGACGGCATGTTCTCCTGTTACAAAGCCCAATTTTGAGCATTCTGAAAATTTTCGCCAGATTTTGGCCAATATATCAGGAGAACATGAAGTGGAAAGAGGTATACTAAATTTCAGCTTCAAAGGCATCGCCTTAAAGTTGCAAATAAGAGGCGCAGGCCTTTCAAGAGGCGTTCGAAAATTCTGCGTCTCTTCGTTAATCAGTCACTGTCTCGAAACATCTGCGCCACATCTCGCTCTTTGCTTTGCTCTCCGGAGACGTTACTTTGTGCCATCTCTTTCGACGGCATGTTCTCCTGTTACAAAGCCCAATTTTGTGCATTCTGAAAATTTTCGCTAGATTTTGGCCAATATATCAGGAGAACATGAAGTGGAAAGAGGTATACTAAATTTCAGCTTCAAAGGCATCGCTTAAAAGTATCAAATCAGAGGCGCAGGCCTTTCATGAGGCGTTCGAAAATTGTGCGACTCTTCGTTAAACAGTCACTGTCTCGAAACATCTGCGCCACTTCTCGCTCTTTGATTTGCTCTCCGGAGACGTTACTTTGTGCCATCTCTTTCGACGCCATTTTCTCCTGCTACAAAGCCCAATTCTGTGCATTCTGAAAATTTTCGCCAGATTTTGGCCAATATATCAGGAGAACATGAAGTCGAAAGAGGTATACTAAATTTCAGCTTCAAATGCATCGGCTTAAAGTTGCAAATTGAGGCGTTCGAAAATTCTGCGTCTCTTCGTTAATCAGTCACTGTCTCGAAACATCTGCGCCACATCTCGCTCTTTGATTTGCTCTCCGCAGACGTTACTTTGTGCCATCTCTTTTGACGGCATGATTTCCTGTTACAAAGCCCAATTTTGTGCATTCTGAAAATTTTCTCCAGATTTTGGCCAATATATCAGGAGAACATGAAGTGGAAAGAGGTATACTAAATTTCAGCTTCAAAGGCATCGCCTTAAAGTTGCAAATAAGAGGCGCAGGCCTTTCAAGAGGCGTTCGAAAATTCTGCGTGTCTTCGTTAAACAGTCACTGTATCGAAACATCTGCGCCACTTCTCGCTCTTTGATTTGCTCTCCGGAGACGTTACTTTGTGCCATCTCTTTCGACGGCATGTTCTCCTGTTACATGCCCAATTTTGTGCATTCTCGAAATTTTCGCCAGATTTTGGCCATTACATCAGGAGAAAATGAAGTCGAAAGAGGTATACTAAATTTCAGCTTCAAGGGCATCGCCTTAAAGTTGCAAATAAGAGGCGCACGCCTTTCAAGAGCGTTCGAAAATTCTGCGTCTCTTCGTTAATCAGTCACTGTCTCGAAACATCTGCGCCACATCTCGCTCTTTGATTTGCTCTCCGGAGACGTTACTTTGTGCCATCTCTTTCGACGGCATTTTCTCCTGCTACAAAGCCCAATTCTGTGCGTTCTGAAAATTTTCGCCAGATTTTGGCCAATATATCAGGAGAACATGAAGTGGAAAGCGGTATACTAAATTTCAGCTTCAAAGGCATCGCCTTAAAGTTGCAAATAAGAGGCGCCGGCCTTTCAAGAGGCGTTCGAAAATTCTGCGTCTCTTCGTTATACAGTCACTGTCTCGAAACATCTGCGCCACTTCTCGCTCTTTGATTTGCTCTCCGGAGACGTTACTTTGTGCCATCTCTTTCGACGGCATTTTCTCCTGCTACAAAGCCCAATTCTGTGCATTCTGAAAATTTTCGCCAGATTTTGGCCAATATATCAGGAGAACATGAAGTGGAAAGCGGTATACTAAATTTCAGCTTCAAAGGCATCGCCTTAAAGTTGCAAATAAGAGGCGCACGCCTTTCAAGAGGCGTTCGAAAATTCTGCGTCTCTTCGTTATACAGTCACTGTCTCGAAACATCTGCGCCACTTCTCGCTCTTTGATTTGCTCTCCGGAGACGTTACTTTGTGCCATCTCTTTCGACGGCATGTTCTCGTGTTACAAAGCCCAATTTTGTGCATTCTGAAAATTTCCGCCAGATTTTGGCCAATATATCAGGAGAACATGAAGTGGAAAGAGGTATACTAGATTTCAGCTTCAAAGGCATCGCCTTAAAGTTGCAAATAAGAGGCGCAGGCCTTTCATGAGGCGTTCGAAATTCTGCGTCTCTTCGTTAAACAGTCACTGTCTCGAAACATCTGCGCCACTTCTCGCTCTTTGATTTGCTCTCCGGAGACGTTACTTTGTGCCATCTCTTTCGACGGCATGATTTCCTGTTACAAAGCCCAATTTTGTGCATTCTGAAAATTTTCTCCAGATTTTGGCCAATATATCAGGAGAACATGAAGTGGAAAGAGGTATACTAAATTTCAGCTTCAAAGGCATCGCCTTAAAGTTGCAAATAAGAGGCGCAGGCCTTTCAAGAGGCGTTCGAAAATTCTGCGTGTCTTCGTTAAACAGTCACTGTATCGAAACATCTGCGCCACTTCTCGCTCTTTGATTTGCTCTCCGGAGACGTTACTTTGTGCCATCTCTTTCGACGTCATGTTCTCCTGTTACATGCCCAATTTTGTGCATTCTCGAAATTTTCGCCAGATTTTGGCCATTAAATCTGGAGAAAATGAAGTGGAAAGAGGTATACTAAATTTCAGCTTCAAAGGCATCGCCTTAAAGTTGCAAATAAGAGGCGCACGCCTTTCAAGAGGCGTTCGAAAATTCTGCGTCTCTTTGTTAATCAGTCACTGTCTCGAAACATCTGCGCCACATCTCGCTCTTTGATTTGCTCTCCGGAGACGTTACTTTGTGCCATCTCTTTCGACGGCATTTTCTCCTGCTACAAAGCCCAATTCTGTGCGTTCTGAAAATTTTCGCCAGATTTTGGCCAATATATCAGGAGAACATGAAGTGGAAAGCGGTATACTATATTTCAGCTTCAAAGGCATCGCCTTAAAGTTGCAAATAAGAGGCGCCGGCCTTTCAAGAGGCGTTCGAAAATTCTGCGTCTCTTCGTTATACAGTCACTGTCTCGAAACATCTGCGCCACTTCTCGCTCTTTGATTTGCTCTCCGGAGACGTTACCTTGTGCCATCTCTTTCGACGGCATTTTCTCCTGCTACAAAGCCCAATTCTGTACATTCTGAAAATTTTCGCCAGATTTTGGCCAATATATCAGGAGAAAATGAAGTCGAAAGAGGTATACTAAATTTCAGCTTCAAGGGCATCGCCTTAAAGTTGCAAATAAGAGGCGCACGCCTTTCAAGAGCGTTCGAAAATTCTGCGTCTCTTCGTTAATCAGTCACTGTCTCGAAACATCTGCGCCACATCTCGCTCTTTGATTTGCTCTCCGGAGACGTTACTTTGTGCCATCTCTTTCGACGGCATTTTCTCCTGCTACAAAGCCCAATTCTGTGCGTTCTGAAAATTTTCGCCAGATTTTGGCCAATATATCAGGAGAACATGAAGTGGAAAGCGGTATACTAAATTTCAGCTTCAAAGGCATCGCCTTAAAGTTGCAAATAAGAGGCGCCGGCCTTTCAAGAGGCGTTCGAAAATTCTGCGTCTCTTCGTTATACAGTCACTGTCTCGAAACATCTGCGCCACTTCTCGCTCTTTGATTTGCTCTCCGGAGACGTTACTTTGTGCCATCTCTTTCGACGGCATTTTCTCCTGCTACAAAGCCCAATTCTGTGCATTCTGAAAATTTTCGCCAGATTTTGGCCAATATATCAGGAGAACATGAAGTGGAAAGCGGTATACTAAATTTCAGCTTCAAAGGCATCGCCTTAAAGTTGCAAATAAGAGGCGCACGCCTTTCAAGAGGCGTTCGAAAATTCTGCGTCTCTTCGTTATACAGTCACTGTCTCGAAACATCTGCGCCACTTCTCGCTCTTTGATTTGCTCTCCGGAGACGTTACTTTGTGCCATCTCTTTCGACGGCATGTTCTCGTGTTACAAAGCCCAATTTTGTGCATTCTGAAAATTTCCGCCAGATTTTGGCCAATATATCAGGAGAACATGAAGTGGAAAGAGGTATACTAGATTTCAGCTTCAAAGGCATCGGCTTAAAGTTGCAAATAAGAGGCGCAGGCCTTTCATGAGGCGTTCGAAATTCTGCGTCTCTTCGTTAAACAGTCACTGTCTCGAAACATCTGCGCCACTTCTCGCTCTTTGATTTGCTCTCCGGAGACGTTACTTTGTGCCATCTCTTTCGACGGCATGATTTCCTGTTACAAAGCCCAATTTTGTGCATTCTGAAAATTTTCTCCAGATTTTGGCCAATATATCAGGAGAACATGAAGTGGAAAGAGGTATACTAAATTTCAGCTTCAAAGGCATCGCCTTAAAGTTGCAAATAAGAGGCGCAGGCCTTTCAAGAGGCGTTCGAAAATTCTGCGTGTCTTCGTTAAACAGTCACTGTATCGAAACATCTGCGCCACTTCTCGCTCTTTGATTTGCTCTCCGGAGACGTTACTTTGTGCCATCTCTTTCGACGGCATGTTCTCCTGTTACATGCCCAATTTTGTGCATTCTCGAAATTTTCGCCAGATTTTGGCCATTAAATCTGGAGAAAATGAAGTGGAAAGAGGTATACTAAATTTCAGCTTCAAAGGCATCGCCTTAAAGTTGCAAATAAGAGGCGCACGCCTTTCAAGAGGCGTTCGAAAATTCTGCGTCTCTTCGTTAATCAGTCACTGTCTCGAAACATCTGCGCCACATCTCGCTCTTTGATTTGCTCTCCGGAGACGTTACTTTGTGCCATCTCTTTCGACGGCATTTTCTCCTGCTACAAAGCCCAATTCTGTGCGTTCTGAAAATTTTCGCCAGATTTTGGCCAATATATCAGGAGAACATGAAGTGGAAAGCGGTATACTATATTTCAGCTTCAAAGGCATCGCCTTAAAGTTGCAAATAAGAGGCGCCGGCCTTTCAAGAGGCGTTCGAAAATTCTGCGTCTCTTCGTTATACAGTCACTGTCTCGAAACATCTGCGCCACTTCTCGCTCTTTGATTTGCTCTCCGGAGACGTTACCTTGTGCCATCTCTTTCGACGGCATTTTCTCCTGCTACAAAGCCCAATTCTGTGCATTCTGAAAATTTTCGCCAGATTTTGGCCAATATATCAGGAGAACATGAAGTGGAAAGCGGTATACTAAATTTCAGCTTCAAAGGCATCGCCTTAAAGTTGCAAATAAGAGGCGCAGGCCTTTCAAGAGGCGTTCGAAAATTCTGCGTGTCTTCGTTAAACAGTCACTGTATCGAAACATCTGCGCCACTTCTCGCTCTTTGATTTGCTCTCCGGAGACGTTACTTTGTGCCATCTCTTTCGACGGCATTTTCTCCTGCTACAAAGCCCAATTCTGTGCATTCTGAAAATTTTCGCCAGATTTTGGCCAATATATCAGGAGAACATGAAGTGGAAAGCGGTATACTAAATTTCAGCTTCAAAGGCATCGCCTTAAAGTTGCAAATAAGAGGCGCACGCCTTTCAAGAGGCGTTCGAAAATTCTGCGTCTCTTCGTTATACAGACACTGTCTCGAAACATCTGCGCCACTTCTCGCTCTTTGATTTGCTCTCCGGAGACGTTACTTTGTGCCATCTCTTTCGACGGCATGTTCTCGTGTTACAAAGCCCAATTTTGTGCATTCTGAAAATTTCCGCCAGATTTTGGCCAATATATCAGGAGAACATGAAGTGGAAAGAGGTATACTAGATTTCAGCTTCAAAGGCATCGCCTTAAAGTTGCAAATAAGAGGCGCAGGCCTTTCATGAGGCGTTCGAAATTCTGCGTCTCTTCGTTAAACAGTCACTGTCTCGAAACATCTGCGCCACTTCTCGCTCTTTGATTTGCTCTCCGGAGACGTTACTTTGTGCCATCTCTTTCGACGGCATGTTCTCCTGTTACAAAGCCCAATTTTGTGCATTCTGAAAATTTTCGCCAGATTTTGGCGAATATATCAGGAGAACATGAAGTGGAAAGAGGTATACTAAATTTCAGCTTCAAAGGCATCGCCTTAAACTTGCAATTAAGACGCGCATGCCTTTCAAGAGGCGTTCGAAAATTCTGCGTCTCTTCGTTAATCAGTCACTATCTCGAAACATCTGCGCCACTTCTCGCTCTTTGATTTGCTCTCCGGAGACGTTACTTTGTTCCATCTCTTTCGACGGCATGTTCTCCTATTACAAAGCCCAATTTTGTGCATTCTGAAAATTTCCGCCTGATTTTGGCCAATATATCAGGAGAACATGAAGTGGAAAGAGGTATACTAGATTTCAGCTTCAAAGGCATCGCCTTAAACTTGCAATTAAGACGCGCATGCCTTTCAAGAGGCGTTCGAAAATTCTGCGTCTCTTCGTTAATCAGTCACTGTCTCGAAACATCTGCGCCACATCTCGCTCTTTGATTTGCTCTCCGGAGACGTTACTTTGTGCCATCTCTTTCGACGGCATGTTGTCCTGTTACAAAGCACAATTTTGTGTATTCTGAAAATTTTCGCCAGATTTTGGCCAATATATCAGGAGAACATGAAGTCGAAAGAGGTATACTAAATTACAGCTTCAAAGGCATCGCCTTAAAGTTGCAAATAAGAGGCGCAGGAATTTCAAGAGGCGTTCGAAAATTCTGCGTGTCTTCGTTAAACAGTCACTATCTCGAAACATCTGCGCCACTTCTCGCTCTTTGATTTGCTCTCCGGAGACGTTACTTTGTTCCATCTCTTTCGACGGCATGTTCTCCTATTACAAAGCCCAATTTTGTGCATTCTGAAAATTTCCGCTTGATTTTGGCCAATATATCAGGAGAACATGAAGTGGAAAGAGGTATACTAGATTTCAGCTTCAAAGGCATCGCCTTAAAGTTGCAAATAAGAGGCGCAGGCCTTTCATGAGGCGTTCGAAATTCTGCGTCTCTTCGTTAAACAGTTACTGTCTCGAAACATCTGCGCCACTTCTCGCTCTTTGATTTGCTCTCCGGAGACGTTACTTTGTGCCATCTCTTTCGACGGCATGTTCTCCTGTTACAAAGCCCAATTTTGTGCATTCTGAATATTTTCGCCAGATTTTGGCCAATATATCAGGAGAACATGACGTGGAAAGAGGTATACTAAATTTCAGCTTCAAAGGCATCGCCTTAAACTTGCAATTAAGAGGCGCATGCCTTTCAAGAGGCGTTCGAAAATTCTGCGTCTCTTCGTTAAACAGTCACTGTCTCGAAACATCTGCGCCACTTCTCGCTCTTTGATTTGCTCTCCGGAGACGTTACTTTGTGCCATCTCTTTCGACGGCATGTTCTCCTGTTACAAAGCCCAATTTTGTGCATTCTGAAAATTTTCGCCAGATTTTGGCCAATATATCAGGAGAACATGAAGTGGAAAGAGGTATACTAAATTTCAGCTTCAAAGGCATCGCCTTAAAGTTGCAAATAAGAGGCGCAGGCCTTTCATGAGGCGTTCGAAATTCTGCGTCTCTTCGTTAAACAGTTACTGTCTCGAAACATCTGCGCCACTTCTCGCTCTTTGATTTGCTCTCCGGAGACGTTACTTTGTGCCATCTCTTTCGACGGCATGTTCTCCTGTTACAAAGCCCAATTTTGTGCATTCTGAATATTTTCGCCAGATTTTGGCCAATATATCAGGAGAACATGACGTGGAAAGAGGTATACTAAATTTCAGCTTCAAAGGCATCGCCTTAAACTTGCAATTAAGAGGCGCATGCCTTTCAAGAGGCGTTCGAAAATTCTGCGTCTCTTCGTTAAACAGTCACTGTCTCGAAACATCTGCGCCACTTCTCGCTCTTTGATTTGCTCTCCGGAGACGTTACTTTGTGCCATCTCTTTCGACGGCATGTTCTCCTGTTACAAAGCCCAATTTTGTGCATTCTGAAAATTTTCGCCAGATTTTGGCCAATATATCAGGAGAACATGAAGTGGAAAGAGGTATACTAAATTTCAGCTTCAAAGGCATCGCCTTAAAGTTGCAAATAAGAGGCGCAGGCCTTTCAAGAGGCGTTCGAAAATTCTGCGTCTCTTCGTTAAACAGTCATTGTCTCGAAACATCTGCGCCACTTCTCGCTCTTTGATTTGCTCTCCGGAGACGTTACTTTGTTCCATCTCTTTCGACGGCATGTTCTCCTATTACAAAGCCCAATTTTGTGCATTCTGAAAATTTTCGCCAGACTTTGGCCAATATATCAGGAGAACATGAAGTGGAAAGAGGTATACTAAATTTCAGCTTCAAAGGCGTCGCCTTAGAGATGCAAATAAGAGGCGCAGGCCTATCAAGAGGCGTTCGAAAATTCTGCGTCTCTTCGTTAAACAGTCACTGTCTCGAAACATCTGCGCCACTTCTCGCTCTTTGATTTGCTCTCCGGAGACGTTACTTTGTGCCATCTCTTTCGACGGCATGTTCTCCTGTTACAAAGCACAATTTTGTGCATTCTGAAAATTTTCGCCAGATTTTGTCCAATATATCAGGAGAACATGAAGTGGAAAGAGGTATACTAAATTTCAGCTTCAAAGGCATCGCCTTAAACTTGCAATTAAGACGCGCATGCCTTTCAAGAGGCGTTCGAAAATTCTGCGTCTCTTCGTTAATCAGTCACTATCTCGAAACATCTGCGCCACTTCTCGCTCTTTGATTTGCTCTCCGGAGACGTTACTTTGTTCCATCTCTTTCGACGGCATGTTCTCCTATTACAAAGCCCAATTTTGTGCATTCTGAAAATTTCCGCCTGATTTTGGCCAATATATCAGGAGAACATGAAGTGGAAAGAGGTATACTAGATTTCAGCTTCAAAGGCATCGCCTTAAACTTGCAATTAAGACGCGCATGCCTTTCAAGAGGCGTTCGAAAATTCTGCGTCTCTTCGTTAATCAGTCACTGTCTCGAAACATCTGCGCCACATCTCGCTCTTTGATTTGCTCTCCGGAGACGTTACTTTGTGCCATCTCTTTCGACGGCATGTTGTCCTGTTACAAAGCACAATTTTGTGTATTCTGAAAATTTTCGCCAGATTTTGGCCAATATATCAGGAGAACATGAAGTCGAAAGAGGTATACTAAATTACAGCTTCAAAGGCATCGCCTTAAAGTTGCAAATAAGAGGCGCAGGAATTTCAAGAGGCGTTCGAAAATTCTGCGTGTCTTCGTTAAACAGTCACTATCTCGAAACATCTGCGCCACTTCTCGCTCTTTGATTTGCTCTCCGGAGACGTTACTTTGTTCCATCTCTTTCGACGGCATGTTCTCCTATTACAAAGCCCAATTTTGTGCATTCTGAAAATTTCCGCTTGATTTTGGCCAATATATCAGGAGAACATGAAGTGGAAAGAGGTATACTAGATTTCAGCTTCAAAGGCATCGCCTTAAAGTTGCAAATAAGAGGCGCAGGCCTTTCATGAGGCGTTCGAAATTCTGCGTCTCTTCGTTAAACAGTTACTGTCTCGAAACATCTGCGCCACTTCTCGCTCTTTGATTTGCTCTCCGGAGACGTTACTTTGTGCCATCTCTTTCGACGGCATGTTCTCCTGTTACAAAGCCCAATTTTGTGCATTCTGAATATTTTCGCCAGATTTTGGCCAATATATCAGGAGAACATGACGTGGAAAGAGGTATACTAAATTTCAGCTTCAAAGGCATCGCCTTAAACTTGCAATTAAGAGGCGCATGCCTTTCAAGAGGCGTTCGAAAATTCTGCGTCTCTTCGTTAAACAGTCACTGTCTCGAAACATCTGCGCCACTTCTCGCTCTTTGATTTGCTCTCCGGAGACGTTACTTTGTGCCATCTCTTTCGACGGCATGTTCTCCTGTTACAAAGCCCAATTTTGTGCATTCTGAAAATTTTCGCCAGATTTTGGCCAATATATCAGGAGAACATGAAGTGGAAAGAGGTATACTAAATTTCAGCTTCAAAGGCATCGCCTTAAAGTTGCAAATAAGAGGCGCAGGCCTTTCATGAGGCGTTCGAAATTCTGCGTCTCTTCGTTAAACAGTTACTGTCTCGAAACATCTGCGCCACTTCTCGCTCTTTGATTTGCTCTCCGGAGACGTTACTTTGTGCCATCTCTTTCGACGGCATGTTCTCCTGTTACAAAGCCCAATTTTGTGCATTCTGAATATTTTCGCCAGATTTTGGCCAATATATCAGGAGAACATGACGTGGAAAGAGGTATACTAAATTTCAGCTTCAAAGGCATCGCCTTAAACTTGCAATTAAGAGGCGCATGCCTTTCAAGAGGCGTTCGAAAATTCTGCGTCTCTTCGTTAAACAGTCACTGTCTCGAAACATCTGCGCCACTTCTCGCTCTTTGATTTGCTCTCCGGAGACGTTACTTTGTGCCATCTCTTTCGACGGCATGTTCTCCTGTTACAAAGCCCAATTTTGTGCATTCTGAAAATTTTCGCCAGATTTTGGCCAATATATCAGGAGAACATGAAGTGGAAAGAGGTATACTAAATTTCAGCTTCAAAGGCATCGCCTTAAAGTTGCAAATAAGAGGCGCAGGCCTTTCAAGAGGCGTTCGAAAATTCTGCGTCTCTTCGTTAAACAGTCATTGTCTCGAAACATCTGCGCCACTTCTCGCTCTTTGATTTGCTCTCCGGAGACGTTACTTTGTTCCATCTCTTTCGACGGCATGTTCTCCTATTACAAAGCCCAATTTTGTGCATTCTGAAAATTTTCGCCAGACTTTGGCCAATATATCAGGAGAACATGAAGTGGAAAGAGGTATACTAAATTTCAGCTTCAAAGGCGTCGCCTTAGAGATGCAAATAAGAGGCGCAGGCCTATCAAGAGGCGTTCGAAAATTCTGCGTCTCTTCGTTAAACAGTCACTGTCTCGAAACATCTGCGCCACTTCTCGCTCTTTGATTTGCTCTCCGGAGACGTTACTTTGTGCCATCTCTTTCGACGGCATGTTCTCCTGTTACAAAGCACAATTTTGTGCATTCTGAAAATTTTCGCCAGATTTTGTCCAATATATCAGGAGAACATGAAGTGGAAAGAGGTATACTAAATTTCAGCTTCAAAGGCATCGCCTTAAAGTTGCAAATAAGAGGCGCAGGCCTTTCAAGAGGCGTTCGAAAATTCTGCGTCTCTTCGTTAAACAGTCACTGTCTCGAAACATCTGCGCCACTTCTCGCTCTTTGATTTGCTCTCCGGAGACGTTACTTTGTGCCATCTCTTTCGACGGCATGTTCTCCTGTTACAAAGCCCAATTTTGTGCATTCTGAAAATTTCCGCCAGATTTTGGCCAATATATCAGGAGAACATGAAGTGGAAAGAGGTATACTAAATTTCAGCTTCAAAGGCATCGCCTTAAAGTTGCAAATAAGAGGCGCAGGCCTTTCATGAGGCGTTCGAAATTCTGCGTCTCTTCGTTAAACAGTCACTGTCTCGAAACATCTGCGCCACTTCTCGCTCTTTGATTTGCTCTCCGGAGACGTTACTTTGTGCCATCTCTTTCGACGGCATGATTTCCTGTTACAAAGCCCAATTTTGTGCATTCTGAAAATTTTCTCCAGATTTTGGCCAATATATCAGGAGAACATGAAGTGGAAAGAGGTATACTAAATTTCAGCTTCAAAGGCATCGCCTTAAAGTTGCAAATAAGAGGCGCAGGCCTTTCAAGAGGCGTTCGAAAATTCTGCGTGTCTTCGTTAAACAGTCACTGTATCGAAACATCTGCGCCACTTCTCGCTCTTTGATTTGCTCTCCGGAGACGTTACTTTGTGCCATCTCTTTCGACGTCATGTTCTCCTGTTACATGCCCAATTTTGTGCATTCTCGAAATTTTCGCCAGATTTTGGCCATTAAATCTGGAGAAAATGAAGTGGAAAGAGGTATACTAAATTTCAGCTTCAAAGGCATCGCCTTAAAGTTGCAAATAAGAGGCGCACGCCTTTCAAGAGGCGTTCGAAAATTCTGCGTCTCTTTGTTAATCAGTCACTGTCTCGAAACATCTGCGCCACATCTCGCTCTTTGATTTGCTCTCCGGAGACGTTACTTTGTGCCATCTCTTTCGACGGCATTTTCTCCTGCTACAAAGCCCAATTCTGTGCGTTCTGAAAATTTTCGCCAGATTTTGGCCAATATATCAGGAGAACATGAAGTGGAAAGCGGTATACTATATTTCAGCTTCAAAGGCATCGCCTTAAAGTTGCAAATAAGAGGCGCCGGCCTTTCAAGAGGCGTTCGAAAATTCTGCGTCTCTTCGTTATACAGTCACTGTCTCGAAACATCTGCGCCACTTCTCGCTCTTTGATTTGCTCTCCGGAGACGTTACCTTGTGCCATCTCTTTCGACGGCATTTTCTCCTGCTACAAAGCCCAATTCTGTGCATTCTGAAAATTTTCGCCAGATTTTGGCCAATATATCAGGAGAAAATGAAGTCGAAAGAGGTATACTAAATTTCAGCTTCAAGGGCATCGCCTTAAAGTTGCAAATAAGAGGCGCACGCCTTTCAAGAGCGTTCGAAAATTCTGCGTCTCTTCGTTAATCAGTCACTGTCTCGAAACATCTGCGCCACATCTCGCTCTTTGATTTGCTCTCCGGAGACGTTACTTTGTGCCATCTCTTTCGACGGCATTTTCTCCTGCTACAAAGCCCAATTCTGTGCGTTCTGAAAATTTTCGCCAGATTTTGGCCAATATATCAGGAGAACATGAAGTGGAAAGCGGTATACTAAATTTCAGCTTCAAAGGCATCGCCTTAAAGTTGCAAATAAGAGGCGCCGGCCTTTCAAGAGGCGTTCGAAAATTCTGCGTCTCTTCGTTATACAGTCACTGTCTCGAAACATCTGCGCCACTTCTCGCTCTTTGATTTGCTCTCCGGAGACGTTACTTTGTGCCATCTCTTTCGACGGCATTTTCTCCTGCTACAAAGCCCAATTCTGTGCATTCTGAAAATTTTCGCCAGATTTTGGCCAATATATCAGGAGAACATGAAGTGGAAAGCGGTATACTAAATTTCAGCTTCAAAGGCATCGCCTTAAAGTTGCAAATAAGAGGCGCACGCCTTTCAAGAGGCGTTCGAAAATTCTGCGTCTCTTCGTTATACAGTCACTGTCTCGAAACATCTGCGCCAATTCTCGCTCTTTGATTTGCTCTCCGGAGACGTTACTTTGTGCCATCTCTTTCGACGGCATGTTCTCGTGTTACAAAGCCCAATTTTGTGCATTCTGAAAATTTCCGCCAGATTTTGGCCAATATATCAGGAGAACATGAAGTGGAAAGAGGTATACTAGATTTCAGCTTCAAAGGCATCGGCTTAAAGTTGCAAATAAGAGGCGCAGGCCTTTCATGAGGCGTTCGAAATTCTGCGTCTCTTCGTTAAACAGTCACTGTCTCGAAACATCTGCGCCACTTCTCGCTCTTTGATTTGCTCTCCGGAGACGTTACTTTGTGCCATCTCTTTCGACGGCATGATTTCCTGTTACAAAGCCCAATTTTGTGCATTCTGAAAATTTTCTCCAGATTTTGGCCAATATATCAGGAGAACATGAAGTGGAAAGAGGTATACTAAATTTCAGCTTCAAAGGCATCGCCTTAAAGTTGCAAATAAGAGGCGCAGGCCTTTCAAGAGGCGTTCGAAAATTCTGCGTGTCTTCGTTAAACAGTCACTGTATCGAAACATCTGCGCCACTTCTCGCTCTTTGATTTGCTCTCCGGAGACGTTACTTTGTGCCATCTCTTTCGACGGCATTTTCTCCTGCTACAAAGCCCAATTCTGTGCATTCTGAAAATTTTCGCCAGATTTTGGCCAATATATCAGGAGAACATGAAGTGGAAAGAGGTATACTAAATTTCAGCTTCAAAGGCATCGCCTTAAACTTGCAATTAAGACGCGCATGCCTTTCAAGAGGCGTTCGAAAATTCTGCGTCTCTTCGTTAATCAGTCACTATCTCGAAACATCTGC
>NW_027485918.1:0-28968 GCF_050908995.1 Andrena cerasifolii
TTTTCAATATCGGATTCAATATCGGTTTTTCAATATCGGTTTTTCAATATCAGTTTTTCGATATCAGTTTTTCAATATCGGTTTTTCAATATCGGTTTTTCAATATCAGTTTTTCGATATCAGTTTTTCAATATTTGTTTTCAATATCGGTTTTTCAATATCGGTTCTAATATCGGTTTCAATATCAGTTTTTCAATATCGGTTTTTCAATATCGGTTTTTCAATATCGGTTCTAATATCGGTTTCAATATCAGTTTTTCAATATCGGTTTTTCAATATCAGTTTTTCGATATCAGTTTTTCAATATTTGTTTTTCAATATCGGTTTTTCAATATCGGTTCTAATATCGGTTTCAATATCAGTTTTTCAATATCGGTTTTTCAATATCAGTTTTTCGATATCAGTTTTTCAATATTTGTTTTTCAATATCGGTTTTTCAATATCGGTTCTAATATCGGTTTCAATATCGGTTTTGCAATATAAGTTTTTCAATATCGGTTTTTCAATATCGGTTTTTCAATATCGGTTTTTCAATATCGGTTCTAATATCGGTTTCAATATCAGTTTTTCAATATCGGTTTTTCAATATCAGTTTTTCGATATCAGTTTTTCAATATTTGTTTTTCTATATCGGTTTTTCAATATTTGTTTTTCAATATCGGTTTTTCAATATCGGTTCTAATATCGGTTTCAATATCAGTTTTTCAATATCGGTTTTTCAATATCGGTTTTTCAATATCAGTTTTTCGATATCAGTTTTTCAATATTTGTATTTCAATATCGGTTTTTCAATATCAGTTTTTCGATATCAGTTTTTCAATATTTGTTTTTCAATATCGGTTCTAATATCGGTTTCAATATCAGTTTTTCAATATCGGTTTTTCAATATCACTTTTTCAATATCGGTTTTTCAATATCGGTTCTAATATCGGTTTCAATATCAGTTTTTCAATATCGGTTTTTCAATATCAGTTTTTCGATATCAGTTTTTCAATATTTGTTTTTCAATATCGGTTCTAATATCGGTTTCAATATCAGTTTTTCAATATCGGTATTTCAATATCACTTTTTCAATATCGGTTTTTCAATATCGGTTCTAATATCGGATTCAATATCGGTTTTTGAATATCGGTTCTAATATCGGTTTCAATATCGGTTTTGCAATATAAGTTTTTCAATATCGGTTTCAATATCAGTTTTTCAATATCGGTTTTTCAATATCGGTTTTTCAATATCGGTTTTTCAATATCAGTTTTTCGATATCAGTTTTTCAATATTTGTTTTTCAATATCGGTTCTAATACCGGTTTCAATATCAGTTTTTCAATATCGGTTTTTCAATATCGGTTTTTCAATATCAGTTTTTCAATATCAGTTTTTCAATATTTGTTCTCCAATATCGGTTTTTGAATATCGGATTCAATATCGGTTTTTCAATATCGGTTTTTCAATATCAGTTTTTCGATATCAGTTTTTCAATATCGGTTTTTCAATATCGGTTTTTCAATATCAGTTTTTCGATATCAGTTTTTCAATATTTGTTTTCAATATCGGTTTTTCAATATCGGTTCTAATATCGGTTTCAATATCAGTTTTTCAATATCGGTTTTTCAATATCGGTTTTTCAATATCGGTTCTAATATCGGTTTCAATATCAGTTTTTCAATATCGGTTTTTCAATATCAGTTTTTCGATATCAGTTTTTCAATATTTGTTTTTCAATATCGGTTTTTCAATATCGGTTCTAATATCGGTTTCAATATCAGTTTTTCAATATCGGTTTTTCAATATCAGTTTTTCGATATCAGTTTTTCAATATTTGTTTTTCAATATCGGTTTTTCAATATCGGTTCTAATATCGGTTTCAATATCGGTTTTGCAATATAAGTTTTTCAATATCGGTTTTTCAATATCGGTTTTTCAATATCGGTTTTTCAATATCGGTTCTAATATCGGTTTCAATATCAGTTTTTCAATATCGGTTTTTCAATATCAGTTTTTCGATATCAGTTTTTCAATATTTGTTTTTCTATATCGGTTTTTCAATATTTGTTTTTCAATATCGGTTTTTCAATATCGGTTCTAATATCGGTTTCAATATCAGTTTTTCAATATCGGTTTTTCAATATCGGTTTTTCAATATCAGTTTTTCGATATCAGTTTTTCAATATTTGTATTTCAATATCGGTTTTTCAATATCGGTTCTAATATCGGTTTCAATATCGGTTTTGCAATATAAGTTTTTCAATATCGGTTTTTCAATATCGGTTTTTCAATATCAGTTTTTCAATATCAGTTTTTCGATATCAGTTTTTCAATATTTGTTTTTCAATATCGGTTCTAATACCGGTTTCAATATCAGTTTTTCAATATTTGTTTTTCAATATCGGTTCTAATACCGGTTTCAATATCAGTTTTTCAATATCGGTTTTTCAATATCGGTTTTTCAATATCAGTTTTTCAATATCAGTTTTTCAATATTTGTTCTCCAATATCGGTTTTTGAATATCGGTTCTAATATCGGATTCAATATCGGTTTTTCAATATCAGTTTTTCAATATCAGTTTTTCGATATCAGTTTTTCAATATTAATTCTCCAATATCGGTTTTTGAATATCGGTTCTAATATCGGATTCAATATCGGTTTTTCAATATCGGTTTTTCAATATCGGTTTTTCAATATCGGTTCTAATATCGGTTTCAATATCAGTTTTTCAATATCGGTTTTTCAATATCAGTTTTTCGATATCAGTTTTTCAATATTTGTTTTTCAATATCGGTTTTTCAATATCGGTTTTTCAATATCAGTTTTTCGATATCAGTTTTTCAATATTTGTTCTCCAATATCGGTTTTTGAATATCGGTTCTAATATCGGTTTTTGAATATCGGTTCTAATATCGGTTTCAATATCGGTTTTGCAATATAAGTTTTTCAATATCGGTTTCAATATCGGTTTTTCAATATCGGTTTTTCAATATCAGTTTTTCGATATAAGTTTTTCAATATCGGTTTTTCAATATTTGTTTTTCAATATCGGTTTTTCAATATCAGTTTTTCGATATCAGTTTTTCAATATTTGTTTTTCAATATCGGTTCTAATATCGGTTTCAATATCGGTTTTGCAATATAAGTTTTTCAATATCGGTTTTTCAATATCGGTTCTAATATCGGTTTCAATATCAGTTTTCGAATATCGGTTTTTCAATATCGGTTTTTCAATATCGGTTCTAATATCGGTTTCAATATCAGTTTTTCAATATCAGTTTTTCGATATCAGTTTTTCAATATTTGTTTTTCAATATCAGTTTTTCAATATTTGTTTTTCAATATCGGTTTTTCAATATCGGTTCTAATATCGGTTTCAATATCAGTTTTTCAATATCGGTTTTTCAATATCAGCTTTTCGATATCAGTTTTTCAATATTTGTTTTTCAATATCGGTTCTAATATCGGTTTCAATATCGGTTTTTCAATATCAGTTTTTCGATATCAGTTTTTCAATATTTGTTTTTCAATATCGGTTCTAATATCGGTTTCAATATCAGTTTTTCAATATCGGTTTTTCAATATCACTTTTTCAATATCGGTTTTTCAATATCGGTTCTAATATCGGTTTCAATATCAGTTTTTCAATATCGGTTTTCAATATCAGTTTTTCGATATCAGTTTTTCAATATTTGTTTTTCAATATCGGTTCTAATATCGGTTTCAATATCAGTTTTTCAATATCGGTATTTCAATATCACTTTTTCAATATCGGTTTTTCAATATCGGTTCTAATATCGGATTCAATATCGGTTTTTGAATATCGGTTCTAATATCGGTTTCAATATCGGTTTTGCAATATAAGTTTTTCAATATCGGTTTCAATATCAGTTTTTCAATATCGGTTTTTCAATATCGGTTTTTCAATATCGGTTTTTCAATATCAGTTTTTCGATATCAGTTTTTCAATATTTGTTTTTCAATATCGGTTCTAATACCGGTTTCAATATCAGTTTTTCAATATCGGTTTTTCAATATCGGTTTTTCAATATCAGTTTTTCAATATCAGTTTTTCAATATTTGTTCTCCAATATCGGTTTTTGAATATCGGATTCAATATCGGTTTTTCAATATCGGTTTTTCAATATCAGTTTTTCGATATCAGTTTTTCAATATCGGTTTTTCAATATCGGTTTTTCAATATCAGTTTTTCGATATCAGTTTTTCAATATTTGTTTTCAATATCGGTTTTTCAATATCGGTTCTAATATCGGTTTCAATATCAGTTTTTCAATATCGGTTTTTCAATATCGGTTTTTCAATATCAGTTTTTCAATATCAGTTTTTCAATATTTGTTCTCCAATATCGGTTTTTGAATATCGGATTCAATATCGGTTTTTCAATATCGGTTTTTCAATATCAGTTTTTCGATATCAGTTTTTCAATATCGGTTTTTCAATATCGGTTTTTCAATATCAGTTTTTCGATATCAGTTTTTCAATATTTGTTTTCAATATCGGTTTTTCAATATCGGTTCTAATATCGGTTTCAATATCAGTTTTTCAATATCGGTTTTTCAATATCGGTTTTTCAATATCGGTTCTAATATCGGTTTCAATATCAGTTTTTCAATATCGGTTTTTCAATATCAGTTTTTCGATATCAGTTTTTCAATATTTGTTTTTCAATATCGGTTTTTCAATATCGGTTCTAATATCGGTTTCAATATCAGTTTTTCAATATCGGTTTTTCAATATCAGTTTTTCGATATCAGTTTTTCAATATTTGTTTTTCAATATCGGTTTTTCAATATCGGTTCTAATATCGGTTTCAATATCGGTTTTGCAATATAAGTTTTTCAATATCGGTTTTTCAATATCGGTTTTTCAATATCGGTTTTTCAATATCGGTTCTAATATCGGTTTCAATATCAGTTTTTCAATATCGGTTTTTCAATATCAGTTTTTCGATATCAGTTTTTCAATATTTGTTTTTCTATATCGGTTTTTCAATATTTGTTTTTCAATATCGGTTTTTCAATATCGGTTCTAATATCGGTTTCAATATCAGTTTTTCAATATCGGTTTTTCAATATCGGTTTTTCAATATCAGTTTTTCGATATCAGTTTTTCAATATTTGTATTTCAATATCGGTTTTTCAATATCGGTTCTAATATCGGTTTCAATATCGGTTTTGCAATATAAGTTTTTCAATATCGGTTTTTCAATATCGGTTTTTCAATATCAGTTTTTCAATATCAGTTTTTCGATATCAGTTTTTCAATATTTGTTTTTCAATATCGGTTCTAATACCGGTTTCAATATCAGTTTTTCAATATTTGTTTTTCAATATCGGTTCTAATACCGGTTTCAATATCAGTTTTTCAATATCGGTTTTTCAATATCGGTTTTTCAATATCAGTTTTTCAATATCAGTTTTTCAATATTTGTTCTCCAATATCGGTTTTTGAATATCGGTTCTAATATCGGATTCAATATCGGTTTTTCAATATCAGTTTTTCAATATCAGTTTTTCGATATCAGTTTTTCAATATTAATTCTCCAATATCGGTTTTTGAATATCGGTTCTAATATCGGATTCAATATCGGTTTTTCAATATCGGTTTTTCAATATCGGTTTTTCAATATCGGTTCTAATATCGGTTTCAATATCGGTTTTTCAATATCAGTTTTTCGATATCAGTTTTTCAATATTTGTTTTTCAATATCGGTTTTTCAATATCGGTTTTTCAATATCAGTTTTTCGATATCAGTTTTTCAATATTTGTTCTCCAATATCGGTTTTTGAATATCGGTTCTAATATCGGTTTTTGAATATCGGTTCTAATATCGGTTTCAATATCGGTTTTGCAATATAAGTTTTTCAATATCGGTTTCAATATCGGTTTTTCAATATCGGTTTTTCAATATCAGTTTTTCGATATAAGTTTTTCAATATCGGTTTTTCAATATTTGTTTTTCAATATCGGTTTTTCAATATCAGTTTTTCGATATCAGTTTTTCAATATTTGTTTTTCAATATCGGTTCTAATATCGGTTTCAATATCGGTTTTGCAATATAAGTTTTTCAATATCGGTTTTTCAATATCGGTTCTAATATCGGTTTCAATATCAGTTTTCGAATATCGGTTTTTCAATATCGGTTTTTCAATATCGGTTCTAATATCGGTTTCAATATCAGTTTTTCAATATCAGTTTTTCGATATCAGTTTTTCAATATTTGTTTTTCAATATCAGTTTTTCAATATTTGTTTTTCAATATCGGTTTTTCAATATCGGTTCTAATATCGGTTTCAATATCAGTTTTTCAATATCGGTTTTTCAATATCAGTTTTCGAATATCGGTTTTTCAATATCGGTTTTTCAATATCGGTTCTAATATCGGTTTCAATATCAGTTTTTCAATATCAGTTTTTCGATATCAGTTTTTCAATATTTGTTTTTCAATATCAGTTTTTCAATATTTGTTTTTCAATATCGGTTTTTGAATATCGGTTCTAATATCGGTTTCAATATCGGTTTTGCAATATAAGTTTTTCAATATCGGTTTCAATATCAGTTTTTCAATATCGGTTTTTCAATATCGGTTTTTCAATATCGGTTCTAATATCGGTTTCAATATCAGTTTTTCAATATCGGTTTTTCAATATCAGTTTTTCGATATCAGTTTTTCAATATTTGTTTTTCAATATCGGTTTTTCAATATCGGTTCTAATATCGGTTTCAATATCGGTTTTTCAATATCGGTTTTTCAATATCGGTTTTTCAATATCGGTTTTTCAATATCAGTTTTTCGATATAAGTTTTTCAATATCGGTTTTTCAATATTTGTTTTTCAATATCGGTTTTTCAATATCAGTTTTTCAATATCAGTTTTTCGATATCAGTTTTTCAATATTAATTCTCCAATATCGGTTTTTGAATATCGGTTCTAATATCGGATTCAATATCGGTTTTTCAATATCGGTTTTTCAATATCGGTTCTAATATCGGTTTCAATATCAGTTTTTCAATATCGGTTTTTCAATATCAGTTTTTCGATATCAGCTTTTCAATATTTGTTTTTCAATATCGGTTTTTCAATATCGGTTTTTCAATATCAGTTTTTCGATATCAGTTTTTCAATATTTGTTCTCCAATATCGGTTTTTGAATATCGGTTCTAATATCGGTTTTTGAATATCGGTTCTAATATCGGTTTCAATATCGGTTTTGCAATATAAGTTTTTCAATATCGGTTTCAATATCGGTTTTTCAATATCGGTTTTTCAATATCGGTTTTTCAATATCGGTTTTTCAATATCAGTTTTTCAATATCGGTTCTAATATCGGTTTCAATATCGGTTTTGCAATATAAGTTTTTCAATATCGGTTTTTCAATATCGGTTCTAATATCGGTTTCAATATCAGTTTTCGAATATCGGTTTTTCAATATCGGTTTTTCAATATCGGTTCTAATATCGGTTTCAATATCAGTTTTTCAATATCAGTTTTTCGATATCAGTTTTTCAATATTTGTTTTTCAATATCAGTTTTTCAATATTTGTTTTTCAATATCGGTTTCAATATCAGTTTTTCAATATCGGTTTTTCAATATCACTTTTTCAATATCGGTTTTTCAATATCGGTTCTAATATCGGTTTCAATATCAGTTTTTCAATATCGGTTTTGCAATATAAGTTTTTCAATATCGGTTTTTCAATATCGGTTTTTCAATATCGGTTTTTCAATATCGGTTCTAATATCGGTTTCAATATCAGTTTTTCAATATCGGTTTTTCAATATCAGTTTTTCGATATCAGTTTTTCAATATTTGTTTTTCTATATCGGTTTTTCAATATTTGTTTTTCAATATCGGTTTTTCAATATCGGTTCTAATATCGGTTTCAATATCAGTTTTTCAATATCGGTTTTTCAATATCGGTTTTTCAATATCAGTTTTTCGATATCAGTTTTTCAATATTTGTATTTCAATATCGGTTTTTCAATATCGGTTCTAATATCGGTTTCAATATCGGTTTTGCAATATAAGTTTTTCAATATCGGCTTTTCAATATCGGTTTTTCAATATCAGTTTTTCAATATCAGTTTTTCGATATCAGTTTTTCAATATTTGTTTTTCAATATCGGTTCTAATACCGGTTTCAATATCAGTTTTTCAATATCGGTTTTTCAATATCGGTTTTTCAATATCAGTTTTTCAATATCAGTTTTTCAATATTTGTTCTCCAATATCGGTTTTTGAATATCGGTTCTAATATCGGATTCAATATCGGTTTTTCAATATCAGTTTTTCAATATCAGTTTTTCGATATCAGTTTTTCAATATTAATTCTCCAATATCGGTTTTTGAATATCGGTTCTAATATCGGATTCAATATCGGTTTTTCAATATCGGTTTTTCAATATCGGTTTTTCAATATCGGTTCTAATATCGGTTTCAATATCAGTTTTTCAATATCGGTTTTTCAATATCAGTTTTTCGATATCAGTTTTTCAATATTTGTTTTTCAATATCGGTTTTTCAATATCGGTTTTTCAATATCAGTTTTTCAATATCGGTTTCAATATCGGTTTTTCAATATCGGTTTTTCAATATCAGTTTTTCGATATAAGTTTTTCAATATCGGTTTTTCAATATTTGTTTTTCAATATCGGTTTTTCAATATCAGTTTTTCGATATCAGTTTTTCAATATTTGTTTTTCAATATCGGTTCTAATATCGGTTTCAATATCGGTTTTGCAATATAAGTTTTTCAATATCGGTTTTTCAATATCGGTTCTAATATCGGTTTCAATATCAGTTTTCGAATATCGGTTTTTCAATATCGGTTTTTCAATATCGGTTCTAATATCGGTTTCAATATCAGTTTTTCAATATCAGTTTTTCGATATCAGTTTTTCAATATTTGTTTTTCAATATCAGTTTTTCAATATTTGTTTTTCAATATCGGTTTTTCAATATCGGTTCTAATATCGGTTTCAATATCAGTTTTTCAATATCGGTTTTTCAATATCAGTTTTCGAATATCGGTTTTTCAATATCGGTTTTTCAATATCGGTTCTAATATCGGTTTCAATATCAGTTTTTCAATATCAGTTTTTCGATATCAGTTTTTCAATATTTGTTTTTCAATATCAGTTTTTCAATATTTGTTTTTCAATATCGGTTTTTGAATATCGGTTCTAATATCGGTTTCAATATCGGTTTTGCAATATAAGTTTTTCAATATCGGTTTCAATATCAGTTTTTCAATATCGGTTTTTCAATATCGGTTTTTCAATATCGGTTCTAATATCGGTTTCAATATCAGTTTTTCAATATCGGTTTTTCAATATCAGGTTTTCGATATCAGTTTTTCAATATTTGTTTTTCAATATCGGTTTTTCAATATCGGTTCTAATATCGGTTTCAATATCGGTTTTTCAATATCGGTTTTTCAATATCGGTTTTTCAATATCGGTTTTTCAATATCAGTTTTTCGATATAAGTTTTTCAATATCGGTTTTTCAATATTTGTTTTTCAATATCGGTTTTTCAATATCAGTTTTTCAATATCACTTTTTCGATATCAGTTTTTCAATATTAATTCTCCAATATCGGTTTTTGAATATCGGTTCTAATATCGGATTCAATATCGGTTTTTCAATATCGGTTTTTCAATATCGGTTCTAATATCGGTTTCAATATCAGTTTTTCAATATCGGTTTTTCAATATCAGTTTTTCGATATCAGTTTTTCAATATTTGTTTTTCAATATCGGTTTTTCAATATCGGTTTTTCAATATCAGTTTTTCGATATCAGTTTTTCAATATTTGTTCTCCAATATCGGTTTTTGAATATCGGTTCTAATATCGGTTTTTGAATATCGGTTCTAATATCGGTTTCAATATCGGTTTTGCAATATAAGTTTTTCAATATCGGTTTCAATATCGGTTTTTCAATATCGGTTTTTCAATATCGGTTTTTCAATATCGGTTTTTCAATATCAGTTTTTCAATATCGGTTCTAATATCGGTTTCAATATCGGTTTTGCAATATAAGTTTTTCAATATCGGTTTTTCATATCGGTTCTAATATCGGTTTCAATATCAGTTTTCGAATATCGGTTTTTCAATATCGGTTTTTCAATATCGGTTCTAATATCGGTTTCAATATCAGTTTTTCAATATCAGTTTTTCGATATCAGTTTTTCAATATTTGTTTTTCAATATCAGTTTTTCAATATTTGTTTTTCAATATCGGTTTCAATATCAGTTTTTCAATATCGGTTTTTCAATATCACTTTTTCAATATCGGTTTTTCAATATCGGTTCTAATATCGGTTTCATATCAGTTTTTCAATATCGGTTTTTCAATATCAGTTTTTCGATATCAGTTTTTCAATATTTGTTTTTCAATATCGGTTTTTCAATATCGGTTCTAATATCGGATTCAATATCGGTTTTTCAATATCGGTTTTTCAATATCAGTTTTTCGATATCAGTTTTTCAATATTTGTTCTCCAATATCGGTTTTTGAATATCGGTTCTAATATCGGATTCAATATCGGTTTTTGAATATCGGTTCTAATATCGGTTTCAATATCGGTTTTGCAATATAAGTTTTTCAATATCGGTTTCAATATCAGTTTTTCAATATCGGTTTTTCAATATCGGTTTTTCAATATCGGTTCTAATATCGGTTTCAATATCAGTTTTTCAATATCGGTTTTTCAATATCGGTTCTAATATCGGTTTCAATATCGGTTTTTCAATATCGGTTTTTCAATATCGGTTTTTCAATATCGGTTTTTCAATATCAGTTTTTCGATATAAGTTTTTCAATATCGGTTTTTCAATATTTGTTTTTCAATATCGGTTTTTCAATATCAGTTTTTCAATATCAGTTTTTCGATATCAGTTTTTCAATATTTGTTCTCCAATATCGGTTTTTGAATATCGGTTCTAATATCGGATTCAATATCGGTTTTTCAATATCGGTTCTAATATCGGTTTCAATATCGGTTTTGCAATATAAGTTTTTCAATATCGGTTTTTCAATATCGGTTTTTCAATATCGGTTTTTCAATATCAGTTTTTCAATATCAGTTTTTCAATATTTGTTCTCCAATATCGGTTTTTGAATATCGGTTCTAATATCGGATTCAATATCGGTTTTTCAATATCAGTTTTTCGATATCAGTTTTTCAATATTTGTTTTTCAATATCGGTTTTTCAATATTTGTTTTTCAATATCGGTTTTTCAATATCGGTTCTAATATCGGTTTCAATATCAGTTTTTCAATATCGGTTTTTCAATATCAGTTTTTCGATATCAATTTTTCAATATTTGTTTTTCAATATCGGTTTATCAATATCGGTTCCAATATCGGTTTCAATATCGGTTTTTCAATATCGGTTTTTCAATATCGGTTTTTCAATATCAGTTTTTCGATATAAGTTTTTCAATATCGGTTTTTCAATATTTGTTTTTCAATATCGGTTTTTCAATATCAGTTTTTCAATATTTGTTCTCCAATATCGGTTTTTGAATATCGGTTCTAATATCGGATTCAATATCGGTTTTTCAATATCGGTTTTTCAATATCGGTTCTAATATCGGTTTCAATATCAGTTTTTCAATATCGGTTTTTCAATATCAGTTTTTCGATATCAGTTTTTCAATATTTGTTTTTCAATATCGGTTTTTCAATATCGGTTCTAATATCGGTTTCAATATCAGTTTTCGAATATCGGTTTTTCAATATCGGTTTTTCAATATCGGTTCTAATATCGGTTTCAATATCAGTTTTTCAATATCGGTTTTTCAATATCGGTTCTAATATCGGTTTCAATATCGGTTTTGCAATATAAGTTTTTCAATATCGGTTTCAATATCAGTTTTTCAATATCGGTTTTTCAATATCGGTTGTTCAATATCGGTTCTAATATCGGTTTCAATATCAGTTTTTCAATATCGGTTTTCAATATCAGGTTTTCGATATCAGTTTTTCAATATTTGTTTTTCAATATCGGTTTTTCAATATCGGTTCTAATATCGGTTTCAATATCGGTTTTTCAATATCGGTTTTTCAATATCGGTTTTTCAATATCGGTTTTTCAATATCAGTTTTTCGATATAAGTTTTTCAATATCGGTTTTTCAATATTTGTTTTTCAATATCGGTTTTTCAATATCAGTTTTTCAATATCACTTTTTCGATATCAGTTTTTCAATATTAATTCTCCAATATCGGTTTTTGAATATCGGTTCTAATATCGGATTCAATATCGGTTTTTCAATATCGGTTTTTCAATATCGGTTCTAATATCGGTTTCAATATCAGTTTTTCAATATCGGTTTTTCAATATCAGTTTTTCGATATCAGTTTTTCAATATTTGTTTTTCAATATCGGTTTTTCAATATCGGTTTTTCAATATCAGTTTTTCGATATCAGTTTTTCAATATTTGTTCTCCAATATCGGTTTTGAATATCGGTTCTAATATCGGTTTTTGAATATCGGTTCTAATATCGGTTTCAATATCGGTTTTGCAATATAAGTTTTTCAATATCGGTTTCAATATCGGTTTTTCAATATCGGTTTTTCAATATCGGTTTTTCAATATCGGTTTTTCAATATCAGTTTTTCAATATCGGTTCTAATATCGGTTTCAATATCGGTTTTGCAATATAAGTTTTTCAATATCGGTTTTTCAATATCGGTTCTAATATCGGTTTCAATATCAGTTTTCGAATATCGGTTTTTCAATATCGGTTTTTCAATATCGGTTCTAATATCGGTTTCAATATCAGTTTTTCAATATCAGTTTTTCGATATCAGTTTTTCAATATTTGTTTTTCAATATCAGTTTTTCAATATTTGTTTTTCAATATCGGTTTCAATATCAGTTTTTCAATATCGGTTTTTCAATATCACTTTTTCAATATCGGTTTTTCAATATCGGTTCTAATATCGGTTTCAATATCAGTTTTTCAATATCGGTTTTTCAATATCAGTTTTTCGATATCAGTTTTTCAATATTTGTTTTTCAATATCGGTTTTTCAATATCGGTTCTAATATCGGATTCAATATCGGTTTTCAATATCGGTTTTTCAATATCAGTTTTTCGATATCAGTTTTTCAATATTTGTTCTCCAATATCGGTTTTTGAATATCGGTTCTAATATCGGATTCAATATCGGTTTTGAATATCGGTTCTAATATCGGTTTCAATATCGGTTTTGCAATATAAGTTTTTCAATATCGGTTTCAATATCAGTTTTTCAATATCGGTTTTTCAATATCGGTTTTTCAATATCGGTTCTAATATCGGTTTCAATATCAGTTTTTCAATATCGGTTTTTCAATATCGGTTCTAATATCGGTTTCAATATCGGTTTTTCAATATCGGTTTTTCAATATCGGTTTTTCAATATCGGTTTTTCAATATCAGTTTTTCGATATAAGTTTTTCAATATCGGTTTTTCAATATTTGTTTTTCAATATCGGTTTTTCAATATCAGTTTTTCAATATCAGTTTTTCGATATCAGTTTTTCAATATTTGTTCTCCAATATCGGTTTTTGAATATCGGTTCTAATATCGGATTCAATATCGGTTTTTCAATATCGGTTCTAATATCGGTTTCAATATCGGTTTTGCAATATAAGTTTTTCAATATCGGTTTTTCAATATCGGTTTTTCAATATCGGTTTTTCAATATCAGTTTTTCAATATCAGTTTTTCAATATTTGTTCTCCAATATCGGTTTTTGAATATCGGTTCTAATATCGGATTCAATATCGGTTTTTCAATATCAGTTTTTCGATATAAGTTTTTCAATATCGGTTTTTCAATATTTGTTTTTCAATATCGGTTTTTCAATATCAGTTTTTCAATATTTGTTCTCCAATATCGGTTTTTGAATATCGGTTCTAATATCGGATTCAATATCGGTTTTTCAATATCGGTTTTTCAATATCGGTTCTAATATCGGTTTCAATATCAGTTTTTCAATATCGGTTTTTCAATATCAGTTTTTCGATATCAGTTTTTCAATATTTGTTTTTCAATATCGGTTTTTCAATATCGGTTCTAATATCGGTTTCAATATCAGTTTTCGAATATCGGTTTTTCAATATCGGTTTTTCAATATCGGTTCTAATATCGGTTTCAATATCAGTTTTTCAATATCGGTTTTTCAATATCGGTTCTAATATCGGTTTCAATATCAGTTTTTCAATATCGGTTTTTCAATATCAGTTTTTCAATATCGGTTCTAATATCGGTTTCAATATCAGTTTTTCAATATTTGTTCTCCAATATCGGTTTTTGAATATCGGTTCTAATATCGGATTCAATATCGGTTTTTCAATATCGGTTTTTTCAATATCAGTTTTTCAATATCAGTTTTTCGATATAAGTTTTTCAATATCGGTTTTTCAATATTTGTTTTTCAATATCGGTTTTTCAATATCAGTTTTTCAATATTTGTTCTCCAATATCGGTTTTTGAATATCGGTTCTAATATCGGATTCAATATCGGTTTTTCAATATCGGTTCTAATATCGGTTTCAATATCGGTTTTGCAATATAAGTTTATCAATATCGGTTTTTCAATATCGGTTTTTCAATATCGGTTTTTCAATATCAGTTTTTCAATATCAGTTTTTCAATATTTGTTCTCCAATATCGGTTTTTGAATATCGGTTCTAATATCGGATTCAATATCGGTTTTTCAATATCAGTTTTTCGATATCAGTTTTTCAATATTTGTTTTTCAATATCGGTTTTTCAATATTTGTTTTTCAATATCGGTTTTTCAATATCAGTTTTTCAATATTTGTTCTCCAATATCGGTTTTTGAATATCGGTTCTAATATCGGATTCAATATCGGTTTTTCAATATCGGTTTTTCAATATCGGTTCTAATATCGGTTTCAATATCAGTTTTTCAATATCGGTTTTTCAATATCAGTTTTTCGATATCAGTTTTTCAATATCGGTTTTTCAATATCGGTTCTAATATCGGTTTCAATATCAGTTTTTCAATATCGGTTTTTCAATATCAGTTTTTCAATATCGGTTCTAATATCGGTTTCAATATCAGTTTTTCAATATTTGTTCTCCAATATCGGTTTTTGAATATCGGTTCTAATATCGGATTCAATATCGGTTTTTCAATATCGGTTTTTCAATATCAGTTTTTCGATATCAGTTTTTCAATATTTGTTTTTCAATATCGGTTTTTCAATATCGGTTCTAATATCGGTTTCAATATCAGTTTTCGAATATCGGTTTTTCAATATCGGTTTTTCAATATCGGTTCTAATATCGGTTTCAATATCAGTTTTTCAATATCGGTTTTTCAATATCAGTTTTTCAATATCGGTTCTAATATCGGTTTCAATATCAGTTTTTCAATATCGGTTTTTCAATATCAGTTTTTCAATATCGGTTCTAATATCGGTTTCAATATCAGTTTTTCAATATCGGTTTTTCAATATCAGTTTTTCGATATCAGTTTTTCAATATTTGTTTTTCAATATCGGTTTTTCAATATCGGTTCTAATATCGGTTTCAATATCAGTTTTTCAATATCGGTTTTTCAATATCGGTTCTAATATCGGTTTCAATATCAGTTTTTCAATATCGGTTTTTCAATATCAGTTTTTCAATATCGGTTCTAATATCGGTTTCAATATCAGTTTTTCAATATCGGTTTTTCAATATCAGTTTTTCAATATCGGTTCTAATATCGGTTTCAATATCAGTTTTTCAATATCGGTTTTTCAATATCAGTTTTTCGATATCAGTTTTTCAATATTTGTTTTTCAATATCGGTTTTTCAATATCGGTTCTAATATCGGTTTCAATATCGGTTTTGCAATATAAGTTTTTCAATATCGGTTTTTCAATATCGGTTTTTCAATATCGGTTTTTCAATATCAGTTTTTCGATATCAGTTTTTCAATATTTGTTTTTCAATATCGGGTCTAATACCGGTTTCAATATCAGTTTTTCAATATCGGTTTTTCAATATCGGTTTTTCAATATCAGTTTTTCAATATCAGTTTTTCAATATTTGTTCTCCAATATCGGTTTTTGAATATCGGTTCTAATATCGGATTCAATATCGGTTTTTCAATATCGGTTTTTCAATATCAGTTTTTCAATATCAGTTTTTCGATATCAGTTTTTCAATATTTGTTTTCAATATCGGTTTTTCAATATCGGTTCTAATATCGGTTTCAATATCAGTTATTCAATATCGGTTTTTCAATATCAGTTTTTCAATATCGGTTCTAATATCGGTTTCAATATCAGTTTTTCAATATCGGTTTTTCAATATCAGTTTTTCGATATCAGTTTTTCAATATTTGTTTTTCAATATCGGTTTTTCAATATCGGTTCTAATATCGGTTTCAATATCGGTTTTGCAATATAAGTTTTTCAATATCGGTTTTTCAATATCGGTTTTTCAATATCGGTTTTTCAATATCAGTTTTTCAATATCAGTTTTTCAATATTTGTTCTCCAATATCGGTTTTTGAATATCGGTTCTAATATCGGATTCAATATCGGTTTTTCAATATCGGTTTTTCAATATCAGTTTTTCGATATCAGTTTTTCAATATTTGTTTTTCAATATCGGTTTTTCAATATTTGTTTTTCAATATCGGTTTTTCAATATCGGTTTTTCAATATCGGTTCTAATATCGGTTTCAATATCAGTTTTTCAATATCGGTTTTTCAATATCGGTTTTTCAATATCAGTTTTTCGATATCAGTTTTTCAATATTTGTTTTTCAATATCGGTTTTTCAATATCGGTTCTAATATCGGTTTCAATATCAGTTTTTCAATATTTGTTTTCAATATCGGTTTTTCAATATCGGTTCTAATATCGGTTTCAATATCAGTTTTTCAATATCGGTTCTAATATCGGTTTCAATATCAGTTTTTCAATATCGGTTTTTCAATATCAGTTTTTCGATATCAGTTTTTCAATATTTGTTTTTCAATATCGGTTTTTCAATATCGGTTCTAATATCGGTTTCAATATCGGTTTTGCAATATAAGTTTTTCAATATCGGTTTTTCAATATCGGTTTTTCAATATCGGTTTTTCAATATCAGTTTTTCAATATCAGTTTTTCAATATTTGTTCTCCAATATCGGTTTTTGAATATCGGTTCTAATATCGGATTCAATATCGGTTTTTCAATATCAGTTTTTCGATATCAGTTTTTCAATATTTGTTTTTCAATATCGGTTTTTCAATATTTGTTTTTCAATATCGGTTTTTCAATATCAGTTTTTCAATATTTGTTCTCCAATATCGGTTTTTGAATATCGGTTCTAATATCGGATTCAATATCGGTTTTTCAATATCGGTTTTTCAATATCGGTTCTAATATCGGTTTCAATATCAGTTTTTCAATATCGGTTTTTCAATATCAGTTTTTCGATATCAGTTTTTCAATATTTGTTTTTCAATATCGGTTTTTCAATATCGGTTCTAATATCGGTTTCAATATCAGTTTTCGAATATCGGTTTTTCAATATCGGTTTTTCAATATCGGTTCTAATATCGGTTTCAATATCAGTTTTTCAATATCGGTTTTTCAATATCGGTTCTAATATCGGTTTCAATATCAGTTTTTCAATATCGGTTTTTCAATATCAGTTTTTCAATATCGGTTCTAATATCGGTTTCAATATCAGTTTTTCAATATTTGTTCTCCAATATCGGTTTTTGAATATCGGTTCTAATATCGGATTCAATATCGGTTTTTCAATATCGGTTTTTCAATATCAGTTTTTCGATATCAGTTTTTCAATATTTGTTTTTCAATATCGGTTTTTCAATATCGGTTCTAATATCGGTTTCAATATCAGTTTTCGAATATCGGTTTTTCAATATCGGTTTTTCAATATCGGTTCTAATATCGGTTTCAATATCAGTTTTTCAATATCGGTTTTTCAATATCAGTTTTTCAATATCGGTTCTAATATCGGTTTCAATATCAGTTTTTCAATATCGGTTTTTCAATATCAGTTTTTCAATATCGGTTCTAATATCGGTTTCAATATCGGTTTTTCAATATCGGTTCTAATATCGGTTTCAATATCAGTTTTTCAATATCGGTTTTTCAATATCAGTTTTTCAATATCGGTTCTAATATCGGTTTCAATATCAGTTTTTCAATATCGGTTTTTCAATATCAGTTTTTCAATATCGGTTCTAATATCGGTTTCAATATCAGTTTTTCAATATCGGTTTTTCAATATCAGTTTTTCGATATCAGTTTTTCAATATTTGTTTTTCAATATCGGTTTTTCAATATCGGTTCTAATATCGGTTTCAATATCGGTTTTGCAATATAAGTTTTTCAATATCGGTTTTTCAATATCGGTTTTTCAATATCGGTTTTTCAATATCAGTTTTTCGATATCAGTTTTTCAATATTTGTTTTTCAATATCGGGTCTAATACCGGTTTCAATATCAGTTTTTCAATATCGGTTTTTCAATATCGGTTTTTCAATATCAGTTTTTCAATATCAGTTTTTCAATATTTGTTCTCCAATATCGGTTTTTGAATATCGGTTCTAATATCGGATTCAATATCGGTTTTTCAATATCGGTTTTTCAATATCAGTTTTTCAATATCAGTTTTTCGATATCAGTTTTTCAATATTTGTTTTCAATATCGGTTTTTCAATATCGGTTCTAATATCGGTTTCAATATCAGTTATTCAATATCGGTTTTTCAATATCAGTTTTTCAATATCGGTTCTAATATCGGTTTCAATATCAGTTTTTCAATATCGGTTTTTCAATATCAGTTTTTCGATATCAGTTTTTCAATATTTGTTTTTCAATATCGGTTTTTCAATATCGGTTCTAATATCGGTTTCAATATCGGTTTTGCAATATAAGTTTTTCAATATCGGTTTTTCAATATCGGTTTTTCAATATCGGTTTTTCAATATCAGTTTTTCAATATCAGTTTTTCAATATTTGTTCTCCAATATCGGTTTTTGAATATCGGTTCTAATATCGGATTCAATATCGGTTTTTCAATATCGGTTTTTCAATATCAGTTTTTCGATATCAGTTTTTCAATATTTGTTTTTCAATATCGGTTTTTCAATATTTGTTTTTCAATATCGGTTTTTCAATATCGGTTTTTCAATATCGGTTCTAATATCGGTTTCAATATCAGTTTTTCAATATCGGTTTTTCAATATCGGTTTTTCAATATCAGTTTTTCGATATCAGTTTTTCAATATTTGTTTTTCAATATCGGTTTTTCAATATCGGTTCTAATATCGGTTTCAATATCAGTTTTTCAATATTTGTTTTCAATATCGGTTTTTCAATATCGGTTCTAATATCGGTTTCAATATCAGTTTTTCAATATCGGTTCTAATATCGGTTTCAATATCAGTTTTTCAATATCGGTTTTTCAATATCAGTTTTTCGATATCAGTTTTTCAATATTTGTTTTTCAATATCGGTTTTTCAATATCGGTTCTAATATCGGTTTCAATATCGGTTTTGCAATATAAGTTTTTCAATATCGGTTTTTCAATATCGGTTTTTCAATATCGGTTTTTCAATATCGGTTTTTCAATATCAGTTTTTCGATATCAGTTTTTCAATATTTGTTTTTCAATATCGGTTCTAATACCGGTTTCAATATCAGTTTTTCAATATCGGTTTTTCAATATCGGTTTTTCAATATCAGTTTTTCAATATCAGTTTTTCAATATTTGTTCTCCAATATCGGTTTTTGAATATCGGTTCTAATATCGGATTCAATATCGGTTTTTCAATATCGGTTTTTCAATATCAGTTTTTCGATATCAGTTTTTCAATATCGGTTTTTCAATATCGGTTTTTCAATATCAGTTTTTCGATATCAGTTTTTCAATATTTGTTTTCAATATCGGTTTTTCAATATCGGTTCTAATATCGGTTTCAATATCAGTTTTTCAATATCGGTTTTTCAATATCGGTTTTTCAATATCGGTTCTAATATCGGTTTCAATATCAGTTTTTCAATATCGGTTTTTCAATATCAGTTTTTCGATATCAGTTTTTCAATATTTGTTTTTCAATATCGGTTTTTCAATATCGGTTCTAATATCGGTTTCAATATCAGTTTTTCAATATCGGTTTTTCAATATCAGTTTTTCGATATCAGTTTTTCAATATTTGTTTTTCAATATCGGTTTTTCAATATCGGTTCTAATATCGGTTTCAATATCGGTTTTGCAATATAAGTTTTTCAATATCGGTTTTTCAATATCGGTTTTTCAATATCAGTTTTTCAATATCAGTTTTTCGATATCAGTTTTTCAATATTTGTTTTTCAATATCGGTTTTTCAATATCGGTTCTAATATCGGTTTCAATATCAGTTTTTCAATATTTGTTTTCAATATCGGTTTTTCAATATCGGTTCTAATATCGGTTTCAATATCAGTTTTTCAATATCGGTTTTTCAATATCAGTTTTTCGATATCAGTTTTTCAATATTTGTTTTTCAATATCGGTTTTTCAATATCGGTTCTTATCGGTTTCAATATCGGTTTTGCAATATAAGTTTTTCAATATCGGTTTTTCAATATCGGTTTTTCAATATCGGTTTTTCAATATCGGTTTTTCAATATCAGTTTTTCGATATCAGTTTTTCAATATTTGTTTTTCAATATCGGTTCTAATACCGGTTTCAATATCAGTTTTTCAATATCGGTTTTTCAATATCGGTTTTTCAATATCAGTTTTTCAATATCAGTTTTTCAATATTTGTTCTCCAATATCGGTTTTTGAATATCGGTTCTAATATCGGATTCAATATCGGTTTTTCAATATCGGTTTTTCAATATCAGTTTTTCGATATCAGTTTTTCAATATCGGTTTTTCAATATCGGTTTTTCAATATCAGTTTTTCGATATCAGTTTTTCAATATTTGTTTTCAATATCGGTTTTTCAATATCGGTTCTAATATCGGTTTCAATATCAGTTTTTCAATATCGGTTTTTCAATATCGGTTTTTCAATATCGGTTCTAATATCGGTTTCAATATCAGTTTTTCAATATCGGTTTTTCAATATCAGTTTTTCGATATCAGTTTTTCAATATTTGTTTTTCAATATCGGTTTTTCAATATCGGTTCTAATATCGGTTTCAATATCAGTTTTTCAATATCGGTTTTTCAATATCAGTTTTTCGATATCAGTTTTTCAATATTTGTTTTTCAATATCGGTTTTTCAATATCGGTTCTAATATCGGTTTCAATATCGGTTTTGCAATATAAGTTTTTCAATATCGGTTTTTCAATATCGGTTTTTCAATATCAGTTTTTCAATATCAGTTTTTCGATATCAGTTTTTCAATATTTGTTTTTCAATATCGGTTTTTCAATATCGGTTCTAATATCGGTTTCAATATCGGTTTTTCAATATCGGTTTTTCAATATCGGTTTTTCAATATCGGTTTTTCAATATCAGTTTTTCGATATCAGTTTTTCAATATTTGTTTTTCAATATCGGTTCTAATACCGGTTTCAATATCAGTTTTTCAATATCGGTTTTTCAATATCGGTTTTTCAATATCAGTTTTTCAATATCAGTTTTTCAATATTTGTTCTCCAATATCGGTTTTTGAATATCGGTTCTAATATCGGATTCAATATCGGTTTTTCAATATCGGTTTTTCAATATCAGTTTTTCGATATCAGTTTTTCAATATCGGTTTTTCAATATCGGTTTTTCAATATCAGTTTTTCGATATCAGTTTTTCAATATTTGTTTTCAATATCGGTTTTTCAATATCGGTTCTAATATCGGTTTCAATATCAGTTTTTCAATATCGGTTTTTCAATATCGGTTTTTCAATATCGGTTCTAATATCGGTTTCAATATCAGTTTTTCAATATCGGTTTTTCAATATCAGTTTTTCGATATCAGTTTTTCAATATTTGTTTTTCAATATCGGTTTTTCAATATCGGTTCTAATATCGGTTTCAATATCAGTTTTTCAATATCGGTTTTTCAATATCAGTTTTTCGATATCAGTTTTTCAATATTTGTTTTTCAATATCGGTTTTTCAATATCGGTTCTAATATCGGTTTCAATATCGGTTTTGCAATATAAGTTTTTCAATATCGGTTTTTCAATATCGGTTTTTCAATATCAGTTTTTCAATATCAGTTTTTCGATATCAGTTTTTCAATATTTGTTTTTCAATATCGGTTTTTCAATATCGGTTCTAATATCGGTTTCAATATCAGTTTTTCAATATTTGTTTTCAATATCGGTTTTTCAATATCGGTTCTAATATCGGTTTCAATATCAGTTATTCAATATCGGTTTTTCAATATCAGTTTTTCAATATCGGTTCTAATATCGGTTTCAATATCAGTTTTTCAATATCGGTTTTTCAATATCAGTTTTTCGATATCAGTTTTTCAATATTTGTTTTTCAATATCGGTTTTTCAATATCGGTTCTAATATCGGTTTCAATATCGGTTTTGCAATATAAGTTTTTCAATATCGGTTTTTCAATATCGGTTTTTCAATATCGGTTTTTCAATATCAGTTTTTCAATATCAGTTTTTCAATATTTGTTCTCCAATATCGGTTTTTGAATATCGGTTCTAATATCGGATTCAATATCGGTTTTTCAATATCGGTTTTTCAATATCAGTTTTTCGATATCAGTTTTTCAATATTTGTTTTTCAATATCGGTTTTTCAATATTTGTTTTTCAATATCGGTTTTTCAATATCGGTTTTTCAATATCGGTTCTAATATCGGTTTCAATATCAGTTTTTCAATATCGGTTTTTCAATATCGGTTTTTCAATATCAGTTTTTCGATATCAGTTTTTCAATATTTGTTTTTCAATATCGGTTTTTCAATATCGGTTCTAATATCGGTTTCAATATCAGTTTTTCAATATTTGTTTTCAATATCGGTTTTTCAATATCGGTTCTAATATCGGTTTCAATATCAGTTTTTCAATATCGGTTCTAATATCGGTTTCAATATCAGTTTTTCAATATCGGTTTTTCAATATCAGTTTTTCGATATCAGTTTTTCAATATTTGTTTTTCAATATCGGTTTTTCAATATCGGTTCTAATATCGGTTTCAATATCGGTTTTGCAATATAAGTTTTTCAATATCGGTTTTTCAATATCGGTTTTTCAATATCGGTTTTTCAATATCGGTTTTTCAATATCAGTTTTTCGATATCAGTTTTTCAATATTTGTTTTTCAATATCGGTTCTAATACCGGTTTCAATATCAGTTTTTCAATATCGGTTTTTCAATATCGGTTTTTCAATATCAGTTTTTCAATATCAGTTTTTCAATATTTGTTCTCCAATATCGGTTTTTGAATATCGGTTCTAATATCGGATTCAATATCGGTTTTTCAATATCGGTTTTTCAATATCAGTTTTTCGATATCAGTTTTTCAATATCGGTTTTTCAATATCGGTTTTTCAATATCAGTTTTTCGATATCAGTTTTTCAATATTTGTTTTCAATATCGGTTTTTCAATATCGGTTCTAATATCGGTTTCAATATCAGTTTTTCAATATCGGTTTTTCAATATCGGTTTTTCAATATCGGTTCTAATATCGGTTTCAATATCAGTTTTTCAATATCGGTTTTTCAATATCAGTTTTTCGATATCAGTTTTTCAATATTTGTTTTTCTATATCGGTTTTTCAATATCGGTTCTAATATCGGTTTCAATATCAGTTTTCGAATATCGGTTTTTCAATATCGGTTTTTCAATATCGGTTCTAATATCGGTTTCAATATCAGTTTTTCAATATCGGTTTTTCAATATCAGTTTTTCGATATCAGTTTTTCAATATTTGTTTTTCTATATCGGTTTTTCAATATTTGTTTTTCAATATCGGTTTTTCAATATCGGTTCTAATATCGGTTTCAATATCAGTTTTTCAATATCGGTTTTTCAATATCGGTTTTTCAATATCAGTTTTTCGATATCAGTTTTTCAATATTTGTATTTCAATATCGGTTTTTCAATATCGGTTCTAATATCGGTTTCAATATCGGTTTTGCAATATAAGTTTTTCAATATCGGTTTTTCAATATCGGTTTTTCAATATCAGTTTTTCAATATCAGTTTTTCGATATCAGTTTTTCAATATTTGTTTTTCAATATCGGTTCTAATACCGGTTTCAATATCAGTTTTTCAATATTTGTTTTTCAATATCGGTTCTAATACCGGTTTCAATATCAGTTTTTCAATATCGGTTCTAATATCGGTTTCAATATCAGTTTTCGAATATCGGTTTTTCAATATCGGTTTTTCAATATCGGTTCTAATATCGGTTTCAATATCAGTTTTTCAATATCGGTTTTTCAATATCAGTTTTTCGATATCAGTTTTTCAATATTTGTTTTTCTATATCGGTTTTTCAATATTTGTTTTTCAATATCGGTTTTTCAATATCGGTTCTAATATCGGTTTCAATATAAGTTTTTCAATATCGGTTTTTCAATATCGGTTTTTCGATATCAGTTTTTCAATATTTGTTTTTCAATATCGGTTCTAATACCGGTTTCAATATCAGTTTTTCAATATCGGTTTTTCAATATCGGTTTTTCAATATCAGTTTTTCAATATCAGTTTTTCAATATTTGTTTTTCAATATCGGTTTTTCAATATCGGTTCTAATATCGGTTTCAATATCAGTTTTTCAATATTTGTTTTCAATATCGGTTTTTCAATATCGGTTCTAATATCGGTTTCAATATCAGTTTTTCAATATCGGTTTTTCAATATCAGTTTTTCGATATCAGTTTTTCAATATTTGTTTTTCAATATCGGTTTTTCAATATCGGTTCTAATATCGGTTTCAATATCGGTTTTGCAATATAAGTTTTTCAATATCGGTTTTTCAATATCGGTTTTTCAATATCGGTTTTTCAATATCGGTTTTTCAATATCAGTTTTTCGATATCAGTTTTTCAATATTTGTTTTTCAATATCGGTTCTAATACCGGTTTCAATATCAGTTTTTCAATATCGGTTTTTCAATATCGGTTTTTCAATATCAGTTTTTCAATATCAGTTTTTCAATATTTGTTCTCCAATATCGGTTTTTGAATATCGGTTCTAATATCGGATTCAATATCGGTTTTTCAATATCGGTTTTTCAATATCAGTTTTTTCGATATCAGTTTTTCAATATCGGTTTTTCAATATCGGTTTTTCAATATCAGTTTTTCGATATCAGTTTTTCAATATTTGTTTTCAATATCGGTTTTTCAATATCGGTTCTAATATCGGTTTCAATATCAGTTTTTCAATATCGGTTTTTCAATATCGGTTTTTCAATATCGGTTCTAATATCGGTTTCAATATCAGTTTTTCAATATCGGTTTTTCAATATCAGTTTTTCGATATCAGTTTTTCAATATTTGTTTTTCAATATCGGTTTTTCAATATCGGTTCTAATATCGGTTTCAATATCAGTTTTTCAATATCGGTTTTTCAATATCAGTTTTTCGATATCAGTTTTTCAATATTTGTTTTTCAATATCGGTTTTTCAATATCGGTTCTAATATCGGTTTCAATATCGGTTTTGCAATATAAGTTTTTCAATATCGGTTTTTCAATATCGGTTTTTCAATATCAGTTTTTCAATATCAGTTTTTCGATATCAGTTTTTCAATATTTGTTTTGCAATATCGGTTTTTCAATATCGGTTCTAATATCGGTTTCAATATCAGTTTTTCAATATTTGTTTTCAATATCGGTTTTTCAATATCGGTTCTAATATCGGTTTCAATATCAGTTATTCAATATCGGTTTTTCAATATCAGTTTTTCAATATCGGTTCTAATATCGGTTTCAATATCAGTTTTTCAATATCGGTTTTTCAATATCAGTTTTTCGATATCAGTTTTTCAATATTTGTTTTTCAATATCGGTTTTTCAATATCGGTTCTAATATCGGTTTCAATATCGGTTTTGCAATATAAGTTTTTCAATATCGGTTTTTCAATATCGGTTTTTCAATATCGGTTTTTCAATATCAGTTTTTCAATATCAGTTTTTCAATATTTGTTCTCCAATATCGGTTTTTGAATATCGGTTCTAATATCGGATTCAATATCGGTTTTTCAATATCGGTTTTTCAATATCAGTTTTTCGATATCAGTTTTTCAATATTTGTTTTTCAATATCGGTTTTTCAATATTTGTTTTTCAATATCGGTTTTTCAATATCGGTTTTTCAATATCGGTTCTAATATCGGTTTCAATATCAGTTTTTCAATATCGGTTTTTCAATATCGGTTTTTCAATATCAGTTTTTCGATATCAGTTTTTCAATATTTGTTTTTCAATATCGGTTTTTCAATATCGGTTCTAATATCGGTTTCAATATCAGTTTTTCAATATTTGTTTTCAATATCGGTTTTTCAATATCGGTTTTTCAATATCGGTTTTTCAATATCAGTTTTTCAATATCAGTTTTTCACTATTTGTTCTCCAATATCGGTTTTTGAATATCGGTTCTAATATCGGTTTCAATATCAGTTTTTCAATATCGGTTTTTCAATATCAGTTTTTCGATATCAGTTTTTCAATATTTGTTTTTCAATATCGGTTTTTTCAATATCGGTTCTAATATCGGTTTCAATATCGGTTTTGCAATATAAGTTTTTCAATATCGGTTTTTCAATATCGGTTTTTCAATATCGGTTTTTCAATATCGGTTTTTCAATATCAGTTTTTCGATATCAGTTTTTCAATATTTGTTTTTCAATATCGGTTCTAATACCGGTTTCAATATCAGTTTTTCAATATCGGTTTTTCAATATCGGTTTTTCAATATCAGTTTTTCAATATCAGTTTTTCAATATTTGTTCTCCAATATCGGTTTTTGAATATCGGTTCTAATATCGGATTCAATATCGGTTTTTCAATATCGGTTTTTCAATATCAGTTTTTCGATATCAGTTTTTCAATATCGGTTTTTCAATATCGGTTTTTCAATATCAGTTTTTCGATATCAGTTTTTCAATATTTGTTTTCAATATCGGTTTTTCAATATCGGTTCTAATATCGGTTTCAATATCAGTTTTTTCAATATCGGTTTTTCAATATCAGTTTTTCGATATCAGTTTTTCAATATTTGTTTTTCAATATCGGTTTTTCAATATCGGTTCTAATATCGGTTTCAATATCAGTTTTCGAATATCGGTTTTTCAATATCGGTTCTAATATCGGTTTCAATATCAGTTTTTCAATATCGGTTTTTCAATATCAGTTTTTCGATATCAGTTTTTCAATATTTGTTTTTCTATATCGGTTTTTCAATATTTGTTTTTCAATATCGGTTTTTCAATATCGGTTCTAATATCGGTTTCAATATCAGTTTTTCAATATCGGATTTTCAATATCGGTTTTTCAATATCAGTTTTTCGATATCAGTTTTTCAATATTTGTATTTCAATATCGGTTTTTCAATATCGGTTCTAATATCGGTTTCAATATCGGTTTTGCAATATAAGTTTTTCAATATCGGTTTTTTCAATATCGGTTTTTCAATATCAGTTTTTCAATATCAGTTTTTCGATATCAGTTTTTCAATATTTGTTTTTCAATATCGGTTCTAATACCGGCTTCAATATCAGTTTTTCAATATTTGTTTTTCAATATCGGTTCTAATACCGGTTTCAATATCAGTTTTTCAATATCGGTTCTATTATCGGTTTCAATATCAGTTTTCGAATATCGGTTTTTCAATATCGGTTTTTCAATATCGGTTCTAATATCGGTTTCAATATCAGTTTTTCAATATCGGTTTTTCAATATCAGTTTTTCGATATCAGTTTTTCAATATTTGTTTTTCTATATCGGTTTTTCAATATTTGTTTTTCAATATCGGTTTTTCAATATCGGTTCTAATATCGGTTTCAATATAAGTTTTTCAATATCGGTTTTTCAATATCGGTTTTTCAATATCGGTTTTTCAATATCGGTTTTTCAATATCAGTTTTTCGATATCAGTTTTTCAATATTTGTTTTTCAATATCGGTTCTAATACCGGTTTCAATATCAGTTTTTCAATATCGGTTTTTCAATATCGGTTTTTCAATATCAGTTTTTCAATATCAGTTTTTCAATATTTGTTCTCCAATATCGGTTTTTGAATATCGGTTCTAATATCGGATTCAATATCGGTTTTTCAATATCGGTTTTTCAATATCAGTTTTTCGATATCAGTTTTTCAATATCGGTTTTTCAATATCGGTTTTTCAATATCAGTTTTTCGATATCAGTTTTTTCAATATTTGTTTTCAATATCGGTTTTTCAATATCGGTTCTAATATCGGTTTCAATATCAGTTTTTCAATATCGGTTTTTCAATATCGGTTTTTCAATATCGGTTCTAATATCGGTTTCAATATCAGTTTTTCAATATCGGTTTTTCAATATCAGTTTTTCGATATCAGTTTTTCAATATTTGTTTTTCAATATCGGTTTTTCAATATCGGTTCTAATATCGGTTTCAATATCAGTTTTCGAATATCGGTTTTTCAATATCGGTTTTTCAATATCGGTTCTAATATCGGTTTCAATATCAGTTTTTCAATATCGGTTTTTCAATATCAGTTTTTCGATATCAGTTTTTCAATATTTGTTTTTCTATATCGGTTTTTCAATATTTGTTTTTCAATATCGGTTTTTCAATATCGGTTCTAATATCGGTTTCAATATCAGTTTTTCAATATCGGTTTTTCAATATCGGTTTTTCAATATCAGTTCTAATATCGGTTTCAATATCAGTTTTCGAATATCGGTTTTTCAATATCGGTTTTTCAATATCGGTTCTAATATCGGTTTCAATATCAGTTTTTCAATATCGGTTTTTCAATATCGGTTCTAATATCGGTTTCAATAT
>NW_027485919.1:0-28960 GCF_050908995.1 Andrena cerasifolii
GACTGTTTAACGAAGAGACGCAGAATTTTCGAACGCCTCTTGAAAGGCCTCCGCCTCTTATTTCCAACTTTAAGGCGATGCGTTTGAATCTGAAATTTAGTGTACCTTTTTCCACTTCATGTTCTCCTGATATATTGGCCAAAATTAGGCGAAAATTTTCAAAACGCACAAAATTGCGCTTTGTAACAGGAGAACATGCCGTCGAAAGGGATGGCACAAAGTAACTTTTCGGAGAGCAAATCAGTGAGCGAGAAGTGGGGCAGAAGTTTCGAGACAGTGACTGTTTATCGAAGAGACGCAGAATTTTCGAACGCCTCTTGAAAGGAATGCGCCTCATATTAGCAACTTTAAAGCGATGCCTTTGAAGCTGAAATTTAGTGTACCTCTTTCCACTTCATGTTCTCCTCATACATTGGCCAAAATTTGGCCAAAATTTTCAGAATGCACAAAATTGGGCTTTGTAACAGGAGAACATGCCGTCGAAAGGGATGGCACAAAGTAACGTCTCCGGAGAGCAAATCGAAGAGCGAGGAGTGGCGCAGATGTTTCGAGACAGTGACTGTTTAACGAAGAGACGCAGAATTTTCGAACGCCTCTTGAAAGGAATGCGCCTCTTATTGGCAACTTTAAGGCGATGCATTTGAAGCTGAAATTTAGTATACCTCTTTCCACTTCATGTTCTCCTGATATATTGGCCAAAATTAGGCGAAAATTTCGAGAATGCACAAAATTGGGCTTTGTAGCAGGAGATCATGCCGTTGAAAGAGATGGCACAAAGTAACGTCTCCGGAGAGCAAATCGAAGAGCGAGGAGTGGCGCAGAAGTTTCGAGACAGTGACTGTTTAACGAAGAGACGCAGAATTTTCGAACGCCTCTTGAAAGGCCTCCGCCTCATATTTCCAACTTTAAGGCGATGCGTTTGAATCTGAAATTTAGTATACCTCTTTCTACTTCATGTTCTCATGATACATTGGCCAAAATCTGGCGAAAATTTTCAGAACGCACAAAATTGGGCTTTGTAACAGGAGAACATGCCGTCGAAAGGGATGCCACAAAATAACGTCTCCGGAGAGCAAATCAGTGAGCGAGAAGTGGCGCAGATGTTTCGAGACAGTGACTGTTTAACGAAGAGACGCAGAATTTTCGAACGCCTCTTGAAAGGCCTCCGCCTCTTATTTCCAACTATAAGGCGATGCGTTTGAATCTGAAATTTAGTATACCTCTTTCCACTTCATGTTCTCATGATACATTGGCCAAAATCTGGCGAAAATTTTCAGAACGCACAAAATTGGGCTTTGTAACAGGAGAACATGCCGTCGAAAGGGATGGCACAAAGTAACGTCTCCGGAGAGCAAATCAAAGAGCGAGAAGTGGCGCAGATGTTTCGAGACAGTGACTGTTTAACGAAGAGACGCAGAATTTTCGAACGCATCTTGAAAGGCCCGCGCCTCTTATTAGCAACTTTACGGCGATGCCTTTGAAGCTGAAATTTAGTATACCTCATTCCACTTCATGTTCTCCTGATATATTGGCCAAAACCTGCGAATATTTTCGGAATGCACAAAATTGCGCTTTGTAGCAGGAGATCATGCCGTTGAAAGAGATGGCACAAAGTAACGTCTCCGGAGAGCAAATCGAAGAGCGAGGAGTGGCGCAGAAGTTTCGAGACAGTGACTGTTTAACGAAGAGACGCAGAATTTTCGAACGCCTCTTGAAAGGCCTCCGCCTCATATTTCCAACTTTAAGGCGATGCGTTTGAATCTGAAATTTAGTATACCTCTTTCTACTTCATGTTCTCATGATACATTGGCCAAAATCTGGCGAAAATTTTCAGAACGCACAAAATTGGGCTTTGTAAAAGGAGAACATGCCGTCTAAAGGGATGGCACAAAGTAACGTCTCCGGAGAGCAAATCAAAGAGCGAGGAGTGGCGCAGATGTTTCGAGACAGTGACTGTTTAACGAAGAGACGCAGAATTTTCGAACGCCTCTTGAAAGGCCCCCGCCTCATATTTCCAACTTTAAGGCGATGCCTTTGAAGCTGAAATTTAGTATATACCTCTTTCCACTTCATGTTCTCCTGATATATTGGCCAAAACCTGCGAATATTTTCAGAATGCACAAAATTGCGCTTTGTAACAGGAGATCATGCCGTTGAAAGAGATGGCACAATGTAACGTCTCCGGAGAGCAAATCGAAGAGCGAGGAGTGGCGCAGATGTTTCGAGACAGTGACTGTTTAACGAAGAGACGCAGAATTTTCGAACGCATCTTGAAAGGCCTGCGCCTCTTATTAGCAACTTTACGGCGATGCCTTTGAAGCTGAAATTTAGTATACCTCATTCCACTTCATGTTCTCCTGATACATTGGCCAAAATCTGGCGAAAATTTTCAGAACGCACAAAATTGCGCTTTGTAACAGGAGAACATGCCGTCGAAAGGGGTGGCACAAAGTAACGTCTCCGGAGAGCAAATCAGTGAGCGAGAAGTGGCGCAGATGTTTCGAGACAGTGACTGTTTAACGAAGAGACGCAGAATTTTCGAATGCCTCTTGAAAGGAATGCGCCTCATATTAGCAACTTGAAAGCGATGCGTTTGAAGCTGAAATTTAGTGTACCTTTTTCCACTTCATGTTCTCCTGATACATTGGCCAAAATTTGGCGAAAATTTTCAGAATGCACAACATTGGGCATTGTAACAGGAGAACATGCCGTCGAAAGAGATGGCACAAAGTAACGTCTCCGGAGAGCAAATCGAAGAGCGAGGAGTGGCGCAGATGTTTCGAGACAGTGACTGTTTAACGAAGAGACGCAGAATTTTCGAACGCCTCTTGAAAGGCCTCCGCCTCATATTTCCAACTTTAAGGCGATGCCTTTGAAGCTGAAATTTAGTATATACCTCTTTCCACTTCATGTTCTCCTGATACATTGGCCCAAATTTGGCGAAAATTTTCAGAATGCACAACATTGGGCATTGTAACAGGAGAACATGCCGTCGAAAGAGATGGCACAAAGTAACGTCTCCGGAGAGCAAATCGAAGAGCGAGGAGTGGCGCAGATGTTTCGAGACAGTGACTGTTTAACGAAGAGACGCAGAATTTTCGAACGCCTCTTGAAAGGCCTCCGCCTCTTATTTCCAACTTTAAGGCGGTGCCTTTGAAGCTGAAATTTAGTATACCACTTTCCACTTCATGTTCTCATGATACATTGGCCAAAATCTGGCGAAAATTTTCAGAACGCGCAAAATTGCGCTTTGTAACAGGAGAACATGCCGTCGAAAGGGATGGCACAAAGTAACGTCTTCGGAGAGCAAATCAGTGAGCGAGAAGTGGGGCAGAAGTTTCGGGACAGTGACTGTTTAACGAAGAGACGCAGAATTTTCGAACGCCTCTTGAAAGGAATGCGCCTCATATTAGCAACTTTAAAGCGAGGCCTTTGAAGCTGAAATTTAGTGTACCTTTTTCCACTTCATGTTCTCCTGATACATTGGCCAAAATTTGGCGAAAATTTTCAGAATGCACAACATTGGGCATTGTAACAGGAGAACATGCCGTCGAAAGAGATGGCACAAAGTAACGTCTCCGGAGAGCAAATCGAAGAGCGAGGAGTGGCGCAGATGTTTCGAGACAGTGACTGTTTAACGAAGAGACGCAGAATTTTCGAACGCCTCTTGAAAGGCCTCCGCCTCTTATTTCCAACTTTAAGGCGGTGCCTTTGAAGCTGAAATTTAGAATACCTCTTTCCACTTCATGTTCTCCTGATACATTGGCCCAAATTTGGCGAAAATTTTCAGAATGCACAACATTGGGCTTTGTAACAGGAGAACATGCCGTCGAAAGAGTTGGCACAAAGTAACGTTTCCGGAGATCAAATCGAAGAGCGAGGAGTGGCGCAGATGTTTCGAGACAGTGACTGTTTAACGAAGAGACGCAGAATTTTCGAACGCCTCTTGAAAGGCCTCCGCCTCTTATTTCCAACTTTAAGGCGATGCCTTTGAAGCTGAAATTTAGTATACCACTTTCCACTTCATGTTCTCATGATACATTGGCCAAAATCTGGCGAAAATTTTCAGAACGCGCAAAATTGCGCTTTGTAACAGGAGAACATGCCGTCGAAAGGGATGGCACAAAGTAACGTCTTCGGAGAGCAAATCAGTGAGCGAGAAGTGGGGCAGAAGTTTCGGGACAGTGACTGTTTAACGAAGAGACGCAGAATTTTCGAACGCCTCTTGAAAGGAATGCGCCTCATATTAGCAACTTTAAAGCGAGGCCTTTGAAGCTGAAATTTAGTATACCTCTTTCCACTTCATGTTCTCATGATATATTGGCCAAAATCTGGCGAATATTTTCAGAACGCACAAAATTGCGCTTTGTAACAGGAGATCATGCCGTTGAAAGAGATGGCACAAAGTAACGTCTCCGGAGAGCAAATCGAAGAGCGAGAAGTGGCGCAGAAGTTTCGAGACAGTGACTGTTTAACGAAGAGACGCAGAATTTTCGAACGCCTCTTGAAAGGAATGCGCCTCTTATTGGCAACTTTAAGGCGATGCATTTGAAGCTGAAATTTAGTATACCTCTTTCCACTTCATGTTCTCATGATACATTGGCCAAAATCTGGCGAAAATTTTCAGAATGCACAACATTGGGCTTTGTAACAGGAGAACATGCCGTCGAAAGAGATGGCACAAAGTAACGTCTCCGGAGAGCAAATCAAAGAGCGAGAAGTGGCGCAGATGTTTCGAGACAGTGACAGTTTAACGAAGAGACGCAGAATTTTCGAACACCTCTTGAATGGCCTGCGCCTCTTATTGGCAACTTTAAGGCGATGCATTTGAAGCTGAAATTTAGTATACCTCTTTCCACTTCATGTTCTCATGATATATTGGCCAAAATCTGGCGAATATTTTCAGAATGCACAAAATTGCGCTTTGTAACAGGAGATCGTGCCGTTGAAAGAGATGGCACAAAGTAACGTCTCCGGAGAGCAAATCGAAGAGCGAGGAGTGGCGCAGATGTTTCGAGACAGTGACTGTTTAACGAAGAGACGCAGAATTTTCGAACGCCTCTTGAAAGGCCTCCGCCTCTTATTTCCAACTTTAAGGCGATGCGTTTGAATCTGAAATTTAGTGTACCTTTTTCCACTTCATGTTCTCCTGATATATTGGCCAAAATTAGGCGAAAATTTTCAAAACGCACAAAATTGCGCTTTGTAACAGGAGAACATGCCGTCGAAAGGGATGGCACAAAGTAACTTTTCGGAGAGCAAATCAGTGAGCGAGAAGTGGGGCAGAAGTTTCGAGACAGTGACTGTTTATCGAAGAGACGCAGAATTTTCGAACGCCTCTTGAAAGGAATGCGCCTCATATTAGCAACTTTAAAGCGATGCCTTTGAAGCTGAAATTTAGTGTACCTCTTTCCACTTCATGTTCTCCTCATACATTGGCCAAAATTTGGCCAAAATTTTCAGAATGCACAAAATTGGGCTTTGTAACAGGAGAACATGCCGTCGAAAGGGATGGCACAAAGTAACGTCTCCGGAGAGCAAATCGAAGAGCGAGGAGTGGCGCAGATGTTTCGAGACAGTGACTGTTTAACGAAGAGACGCAGAATTTTCGAACGCCTCTTGAAAGGAATGCGCCTCTTATTGGCAACTTTAAGGCGATGCATTTGAAGCTGAAATTTAGTATACCTCTTTCCACTTCATGTTCTCCTGATATATTGGCCAAAATTAGGCGAAAATTTCGAGAATGCACAAAATTGGGCTTTGTAGCAGGAGATCATGCCGTTGAAAGAGATGGCACAAAGTAACGTCTCCGGAGAGCAAATCGAAGAGCGAGGAGTGGCGCAGAAGTTTCGAGACAGTGACTGTTTAACGAAGAGACGCAGAATTTTCGAACGCCTCTTGAAAGGCCTCCGCCTCATATTTCCAACTTTAAGGCGATGCGTTTGAATCTGAAATTTAGTATACCTCTTTCTACTTCATGTTCTCATGATACATTGGCCAAAATCTGGCGAAAATTTTCAGAACGCACAAAATTGGGCTTTGTAACAGGAGAACATGCCGTCGAAAGGGATGCCACAAAATAACGTCTCCGGAGAGCAAATCAGTGAGCGAGAAGTGGCGCAGATGTTTCGAGACAGTGACTGTTTAACGAAGAGACGCAGAATTTTCGAACGCCTCTTGAAAGGCCTCCGCCTCTTATTTCCAACTATAAGGCGATGCGTTTGAATCTGAAATTTAGTATACCTCTTTCCACTTCATGTTCTCATGATACATTGGCCAAAATCTGGCGAAAATTTTCAGAACGCACAAAATTGGGCTTTGTAACAGGAGAACATGCCGTCGAAAGGGATGGCACAAAGTAACGTCTCCGGAGAGCAAATCAAAGAGCGAGAAGTGGCGCAGATGTTTCGAGACAGTGACTGTTTAACGAAGAGACGCAGAATTTTCGAACGCATCTTGAAAGGCCCGCGCCTCTTATTAGCAACTTTACGGCGATGCCTTTGAAGCTGAAATTTAGTATACCTCATTCCACTTCATGTTCTCCTGATATATTGGCCAAAACCTGCGAATATTTTCGGAATGCACAAAATTGCGCTTTGTAGCAGGAGATCATGCCGTTGAAAGAGATGGCACAAAGTAACGTCTCCGGAGAGCAAATCGAAGAGCGAGGAGTGGCGCAGAAGTTTCGAGACAGTGACTGTTTAACGAAGAGACGCAGAATTTTCGAACGCCTCTTGAAAGGCCTCCGCCTCATATTTCCAACTTTAAGGCGATGCGTTTGAATCTGAAATTTAGTATACCTCTTTCTACTTCATGTTCTCATGATACATTGGCCAAAATCTGGCGAAAATTTTCAGAACGCACAAAATTGGGCTTTGTAAAAGGAGAACATGCCGTCTAAAGGGATGGCACAAAGTAACGTCTCCGGAGAGCAAATCAAAGAGCGAGGAGTGGCGCAGATGTTTCGAGACAGTGACTGTTTAACGAAGAGACGCAGAATTTTCGAACGCCTCTTGAAAGGCCCCCGCCTCATATTTCCAACTTTAAGGCGATGCCTTTGAAGCTGAAATTTAGTATATACCTCTTTCCACTTCATGTTCTCCTGATATATTGGCCAAAACCTGCGAATATTTTCAGAATGCACAAAATTGCGCTTTGTAACAGGAGATCATGCCGTTGAAAGAGATGGCACAATGTAACGTCTCCGGAGAGCAAATCGAAGAGCGAGGAGTGGCGCAGATGTTTCGAGACAGTGACTGTTTAACGAAGAGACGCAGAATTTTCGAATGCCTCTTGAAAGGAATGCGCCTCATATTAGCAACTTGAAAGCGATGCGTTTGAAGCTGAAATTTAGTGTACCTTTTTCCACTTCATGTTCTCCTGATACATTGGCCAAAATTTGGCGAAAATTTTCAGAATGCACAACATTGGGCATTGTAACAGGAGAACATGCCGTCGAAAGAGATGGCACAAAGTAACGTCTCCGGAGAGCAAATCGAAGAGCGAGGAGTGGCGCAGATGTTTCGAGACAGTGACTGTTTAACGAAGAGACGCAGAATTTTCGAACGCCTCTTGAAAGGCCTCCGCCTCATATTTCCAACTTTAAGGCGATGCCTTTGAAGCTGAAATTTAGTATATACCTCTTTCCACTTCATGTTCTCCTGATACATTGGCCCAAATTTGGCGAAAATTTTCAGAATGCACAACATTGGGCTTTGTAACAGGAGAACATGCCGTCTAAAGGGATGGCACAAAGTAACGTCTCCGGAGAGCAAATCAAAGAGCGAGAAGTGGCGCAGATGTTTCGAGACAGTGACTGTTTAACGAAGAGACGCAGAATTTTCGAACGCCTCTTGAAAGGCCCCCGCCTCATATTTCCAACTTTAAGGCGATGCCTTTGAAGCTGAAATTTAGTATATACCTATTTCCACTTCATGTTCTCCTGATATATTGGCCAAAACCTGCGAATATTTTCAGAATGCACAAAATTGCGCTTTGTAACAGGAGATCATGCCGTTGAAAGAGATGGCACAATGTAACGTCTCCGGAGAGCAAATCGAAGAGCGAGGAGTGGCGCAGATGTTTCGAGACAGTGACTGTTTAACGAAGAGACGCAGAATTTTCGAACGCATCTTGAAAGGCCTGCGCCTCTTATTAGCAACTTTACGGCGATGCCTTTGAAGCTGAAATTTAGTATACCTCATTCCACTTCATGTTCTCCTGATACATTGGCCAAAATCTGGCGAAAATTTTCAGAACGCACAAAATTGCGCTTTGTAACAGGAGAACATGCCGTCGAAAGGGGTGGCACAAAGTAACGTCTCCGGAGAGCAAATCAGTGAGCGAGAAGTGGCGCAGATGTTTCGAGACAGTGACTGTTTAACGAAGAGACGCAGAATTTTCGAACGCCTCTTGAAAGGCCTCCGCCTCTTATTTCCAACTTTAAGGCGATGCGTTTGAATCTGAAATTTAGTATACCTTTTTCCACTTCATGTTCTCCTGATATATTGGCCAAAATTAGGCGAAAATTTCGAGAATGCACAAAATTGGGCTTTGTAACAGGAGAACATGCCGTCGAAAGATATGGCACAAAGTAACGTCTCCGGAGAGCAAATCAAAGAGCGAGAAGTGGCGCAGATGTTTCGAGACTGCGACTGTTTAACGAAGAGACGCAGAATTTTCGAACGCCTCTTGAAAGGCCTCCGCCTCATATTAGCAACTTGAAAGCGATGCGTTTGAAGCTGAAATTTAGTGTACCTTTTTCCACTTCATGTTCTCCTGATACATTGGCCAAAATTTGGCGAAAATTTTCAGAATGCACAACATTGGGCATTGTAACAGGAGAACATGCCGTCGAAAGAGATGGCACAAAGTAACGTCTCCGGAGAGCAAATCGAAGAGCGAGGAGTGGCGCAGATGTTTCGAGACAGTGACTGTTTAACGAAGAGACGCAGAATTTTCGAACGCCTCTTGAAAGGCCTCCGCCTCATATTTCCAACTTTAAGGCGATGCCTTTGAAGCTGAAATTTAGTATATACCTCTTTCCACTTCATGTTCTCCTGATACATTGGCCCAAATTTGGCGAAAATTTTCAGAATGCACAACATTGGGCTTTGTAACAGGAGAACATGCCGTCTAAAGGGATGGCACAAAGTAACGTCTCCGGAGAGCAAATCAAAGAGCGAGAAGTGGCGCAGATGTTTCGAGACAGTGACTGTTTAACGAAGAGACGCAGAATTTTCGAACGCCTCTTGAAAGGCCCCCGCCTCATATTTCCAACTTTAAGGCGATGCCTTTGAAGCTGAAATTTAGTATATACCTATTTCCACTTCATGTTCTCCTGATATATTGGCCAAAACCTGCGAATATTTTCAGAATGCACAAAATTGCGCTTTGTAACAGGAGATCATGCCGTTGAAAGAGATGGCACAATGTAACGTCTCCGGAGAGCAAATCGAAGAGCGAGGAGTGGCGCAGATGTTTCGAGACAGTGACTGTTTAACGAAGAGACGCAGAATTTTCGAACGCATCTTGAAAGGCCTGCGCCTCTTATTAGCAACTTTACGGCGATGCCTTTGAAGCTGAAATTTAGTATACCTCATTCCACTTCATGTTCTCCTGATACATTGGCCAAAATCTGGCGAAAATTTTCAGAACGCACAAAATTGCGCTTTGTAACAGGAGAACATGCCGTCGAAAGGGGTGGCACAAAGTAACGTCTCCGGAGAGCAAATCAGTGAGCGAGAAGTGGCGCAGATGTTTCGAGACAGTGACTGTTTAACGAAGAGACGCAGAATTTTCGAACGCCTCTTGAAAGGCCTCCGCCTCTTATTTCCAACTTTAAGGCGATGCGTTTGAATCTGAAATTTAGTATACCTTTTTCCACTTCATGTTCTCCTGATATATTGGCCAAAATTAGGCGAAAATTTCGAGAATGCACAAAATTGGGCTTTGTAACAGGAGAACATGCCGTCGAAAGATATGGCACAAAGTAACGTCTCCGGAGAGCAAATCAAAGAGCGAGAAGTGGCGCAGATGTTTCGAGACTGCGACTGTTTAACGAAGAGACGCAGAATTTTCGAACGCCTCTTGAAAGGCCTCCGCCTCTTATTTCCAACTTTAAGGCGATGCGTTTGAAGCTGAAATTTAGTGTACCTTTTTCCACTTCATGTTCTCCTGATATATTGGCCAAAATTAGGCGAAAATTTCGAGAATGCACAAAATTGGGCTTTGTAACAGGAGAACATGCCGTCGAAAGATATGGCACAAAGTAACGTCTCCGGAAAGCAAATCAAAGAGCGAGAAGTGGCGCAGATGTTTCGAGACTGCGACTGTTTAACGAAGAGACGCAGAATTTTCGAACACCTCTTGAAAGGCCTGCGCCTCTCATTGGCAACTTTAAGGCGATGCATTTGAAGCTGAAATTTAGTGTACCTCTTTCCACTTCATGTTCTCCTCATACATTGGCCAAAATTTGGCCAAAATTTTCAGAATGCACAAAATTGGGCTTTGTAACAGGAGAACATGCCGTCGAAAGGGATGCCACAAAATAACGTCTCCGGAGAGCAAATCAGTGAGCGAGAAGTGGCGCAGATGTTTCGAGACAGTGACTGTTTAACGAAGAGACGCAGAATTTTCGAACGCCTCTTGAAAGGCCTCCGCCTCTTATTTCCAACTATAAGGCGATGCGTTTGAATCTGAAATTTAGTATACCTCTTTCCACTTCATGTTCTCATGATACATTGGCCAAAATCTGGCGAAAATTTTCAGAACGCACAAAATTGGGCTTTGTAACAGGAGAACATGCCGTCGAAAGGGATGGCACAAAGTAACGTCTCCGGAGAGCAAATCAAAGAGCGAGAAGTGGCGCAGATGTTTCGAGACAGTGACTGTTTAACGAAGAGACGCAGAATTTTCGAACGCATCTTGAAAGGCCTGCGCCTCTTATTAGCAACTTTACGGCGATGCCTTTGAAGCTGAAATTTAGTATACCTCATTCCACTTCATGTTCTCCTGATATATTGGCCAAAACCTGCGAATATTTTCGGAATGCACAAAATTGCGCTTTGTAGCAGGAGATCATGCCGTTGAAAGAGATGGCACAAAGTAACGTCTCCGGAGAGCAAATCGAAGAGCGAGGAGTGGCGCAGAAGTTTCGAGACAGTGACTGTTTAACGAAGAGACGCAGAATTTTCGAACGCATCTTGAAAGGCCTGCGCCTCTTATTAGCAACTTTACGGCGATGCCTTTGAAGCTGAAATTTAGTATACCTCATTCCACTTCATGTTCTCCTGATATATTGGCCAAAACCTGCGAATATTTTCAGAATGCACAAAATTGCGCTTTGTAACAGGAGATCATGCCGTTGAAAGAGATGGCACAATGTAACGTCTCCGGAGAGCAAATCGAAGAGCGAGGAGTGGCGCAGATGTTTCGAGACAGTGACTGTTTAACGAAGAGACGCAGAATTTTCGAACGCATCTTGAAAGGCCTGCGCCTCTTATTAGCAACTTTACGGCGATGCCTTTGAAGCTGAAATTTAGTATACCTCATTCCACTTCATGTTCTCCTGATACATTGGCCAAAATCTGGCGAAAATTTTCAGAACGCACAAAATTGCGCTTTGTAACAGGAGAACATGCCGTCGAAAGATATGGCACAAAGTAACGTCTCCGGAGAGCAAATCAAAGAGCGAGAAGTGGCGCAGATGTTTCGAGACTGCGACTGTTTAACGAAGAGACGCAGAATTTTCGAACACCTCTTGAAAGGCCTGCGCCTCTCATTGGCAACTTTAAGGCGATGCATTTGAAGCTGAAATTTAGTGTACCTCTTTCCACTTCATGTTCTCCTCATACATTGGCCAAAATTTGGCCAAAATTTTCAGAATGCACAAAATTGGGCTTTGTAACAGGAGAACATGCCGTCGAAAGGGATGCCACAAAATAACGTCTCCGGAGAGCAAATCAGTGAGCGAGAAGTGGCGCAGATGTTTCGAGACAGTGACTGTTTAACGAAGAGACGCAGAATTTTCGAACGCCTCTTGAAAGGCCTCCGCCTCTTATTTCCAACTATAAGGCGATGCGTTTGAATCTGAAATTTAGTATACCTCTTTCCACTTCATGTTCTCATGATACATTGGCCAAAATCTGGCGAAAATTTTCAGAACGCACAAAATTGGGCTTTGTAACAGGAGAACATGCCGTCGAAAGGGATGGCACAAAGTAACGTCTCCGGAGAGCAAATCAAAGAGCGAGAAGTGGCGCAGATGTTTCGAGACAGTGACTGTTTAACGAAGAGACGCAGAATTTTCGAACGCATCTTGAAAGGCCTGCGCCTCTTATTAGCAACTTTACGGCGATGCCTTTGAAGCTGAAATTTAGTATACCTCATTCCACTTCATGTTCTCCTGATATATTGGCCAAAACCTGCGAATATTTTCGGAATGCACAAAATTGCGCTTTGTAGCAGGAGATCATGCCGTTGAAAGAGATGGCACAAAGTAACGTCTCCGGAGAGCAAATCGAAGAGCGAGGAGTGGCGCAGAAGTTTCGAGACAGTGACTGTTTAACGAAGAGACGCAGAATTTTCGAACGCCTCTTGAAAGGCCTCCGCCTCATATTTCCAACTTTAAGGCGATGCCTTTGAAGCTGAAATTTAGTATACCTCTTTCCACTTCATGTTCTCCTGATACATTGGCCCAAATTTGGCGAAAATTTTCAGAATGCACAACATTGGGCTTTGTAACAGGAGAACATGCCGTCGAAAGGGATGGCACAAAGTAACGTCTCCGTAGAGCAAATCAGTGAGCTAGAAGTGGGGCAGAAGTTTCGAGACAGTGACTGTTTAACGAAGAGACGCAGAATTTTCGAATGCCTCTTGAAAGGAATGCGCCTCATATTAGCAACTTGAAAGCGATGCGTTTGAAGCTGAAATTTAGTGTACCTTTTTCCACTTCATGTTCTCCTGATACATTGGCCAAAATTTGGCGAAAATTTTCAGAATGCACAACATTGGGCATTGTAACAGGAGAACATGCCGTCGAAAGAGATGGCACAAAGTAACGTCTCCGGAGAGCAAATCGAAGAGCGAGGAGTGGCGCAGATGTTTCGAGACAGTGACTGTTTAACGAAGAGACGCAGAATTTTCGAACGCCTCTTGAAAGGCCTCCGCCTCTTATTTCCAACTTTAAGGCGATGCGTTTGAATCTGAAATTTAGTATACCTCTTTCTACTTCATGTTCTCATGATACATTGGCCAAAATCTGGCGAAAATTTTCAGAACGCACAAAATTGGGCTTTGTAACAGGAGAACATGCCGTCGAAAGGGATGGCACAAAGTAACGTCTCCGGAGAGCAAATCAAAGAGCGAGAAGTGGCGCAGATGTTTCGAGACAGTGACTGTTTAACGAAGAGATGCAGAATTTTCGAACGCATCTTGAAAGGCCTGCGCCTCTTATTAGCAACTTTACGGCGATGCCTTTGAAGCTGAAATTTAGTATACCTCATTCCACTTCATGTTCTCCTGATATATTGGCCAAAACCTGCGAATATTTTCAGAATGCACAAAATTGCGCTTTGTAACAGGAGATCATGCCGTTGAAAGAGATGGCACAAAGTAACGTCTCCGGAGAGCAAATCGAAGAGCGAGGAGTGGCGCAGATGTTTCGCGACAGTGACTGTTTAACGAAGAGACGCAGAATTTTCGAACGCCTCTTGAAAGGCCTCCGCCTCATATTTCCAACTTTAAGGCGATGCCTTTGAAGCTCAAATTTAGTATATACCTCTTTCCACTTCATGTTCTCCTGATACATTGGCCCAAATTTGGCGAAAATTTTCAGAATGCACAACATTGGGCTTTGTAACAGGAGAACATGCCGTCGAAAGGGATGGCACAAAGTAACGTCTCCGGAGAGCAAATCAAAGAGCGAGAAGTGGCGCAGATGTTTCGAGACAGTGACTGTTTAACGAAGAGACGCAGAATTTTCGAACGCATCTTGAAAGGCCTGCGCCTTATATTAGCAACTTTACGGCGATGCCTTTGAAGCTGAAATTTAGTATACCTCATTCCACTTCATGTTCTCCTGATACATTGGCCAAAATCTGGCGAAAATTTTCAGAACGCACAAAATTGCGCTTTGTAACAGGAGAACATGCCGTCGAAAGGGATGGCACAAAGTAACGTCTCCGGAGAGCAAATCAGTGAGCGAGAAGTGGGGCAGAAGTTTCGAGACAGTGACTGTTTAACGAAGAGACGCAGAATTTTCGAACGCCTCTTGAAAGGCCTCCGCCTCTTATTTCCAACTTTAAGGCGATGCCTTTGAAGCTGAAATTTAGAATACCTCTTTCCACTTCATGTTCTCCTGATACATTGGCCCAAATGTGGCGAAAATTTTCAGAATGCACAACATTGGGCTTTGTAACAGGAGAACATGCCGTCGAAAGAGATGGCACAAAGTAACGTCTCCGGAGATCAAATCGAAGAGCGAGGAGTGGCGCAGATGTTTCGAGACAGTGACTGTTTAACGAAGAGACGCAGAATTTTCGAACGCCTCTTGAAAGGCCTCAGCCTCTTATTTCCAACTTTAAGGCTATGCCTTTGAAGCTGAAATTTAGTATACCTCTTTCCACTTCATGTTCTCCTGATACATTGGCCAAAATTTGGCGAAAATTTTCAGAATGCACAAAATTGGGCTTTGTAACAGGAGAACATGCCGTCGAAAGGGATGGTACAAAGTAACGTCTCCGGGGAGCAAATCAAAGAGCGAGAAGTGGCGCAGATGTTTCGAGACAGTGACAGTTTAACGAAGAGACGCAGAATTTTCGAACACCTCTTGAATGGCCTGCGCCTCTTATTGGCAACTTTAAGGCGATGCATTTGAAGCTGAAATTTAGTATACCTCTTTCCACTTCATGTTCTCATGATATATTGGCCAAAATCTGGCGAATATTTTCAGAATGCACAAAATTGCGCTTTATAACAGGAGATCATGCCGTTCAAAGAGATGGCACAAAGTAACGTCTCCGGAGAGCAAATCGAAGAGCGAGGAGTGGCGCAGATGTTTCGAGACAGTGACTGTTTAACGAAGAGACGCAGAATTTTCGAACGCCTCTTGAAAGGCCTCCGCCTCTTATTTCCAACTTTAAGGCGATGCGTTTGAATCTGAAATTTAGTATACCTCTTTCCACTTCATGTTCTCATGATACATTGGCCAAAATTTGGCGAAAATTTTCAGAATGCACAACATTGGGCATTGTAACAGGAGAACATGCCGTCGAAAGAGATGGCACAAAGTAACGTCTCCGGAGAGCAAATCGAAGAGCGAGGAGTGGCGCAGATGTTTCGAGACAGTGACTGTTTAACGAAGAGACGCAGAATTTTCGAACGCCTCTTGAAAGGCCTCCGCCTCTTATTGGCAACTTTAAGGCGATGCATTTGAAGCTGAAATTTAGTATACCTCTTTCCACTTCATGTTCTCATGATATATTGCCCAAAATCTGGCGAATATTTTCAGAATGCACAAAATTGCGCTTTGTAACAGGAGATCATGCCGTTCAAAGAGATGGCACAAAGTAACGTCTCCGGAGAGCAAATCGAAGAGCGAGGAGTGGCGCAGATGTTTCGAGACAGTGACTGTTTAACGAAGAGACGCAGAATTTTCGAACGCCTCTTGAAAGGCCTCCGCCTCTTATTTCCAACTTTAAGGCGATGCGTTTGAATCTGAAATTTAGTATACCTCTTTCTACTTCATGTTCTCATGATACATTGGCCAAAATCTGGCGAAAATTTTCAGAACGCACAAAATTGGGCTTTGTAACAGGAGAACATGCCGTCGAAAGGGATGGCACAAAGTAACGTCTCCGGAGAGCAAATCAAAGAGCGAGAAGTGGCGCAGATGTTTCGAGACAGTGACTGTTTAACGAAGAGACGCAGAATTTTCGAACGCATCTTGAAAGGCCTGCGCCTCTTATTAGCAACTTGACGGCGATGCCTTTGAAGCTGAAATTTAGTATACCTCATTCCACTTCATGTTCTCCTGATATATTGGCCAAAACCTGCGAATATTTTCAGAATGCACAAAATTGCGCTTTGTAACAGGAGATCATGCCGTTGAAAGAGATGGCACAAAGTAAAGTCTCCATAGAGCCAATCAAAGAGCGAGATGTGGTGCAGATGTTTCGAGACTGCGACTGTTTAACGAAGAGACGCAGAATTTTCGAACGCCTCTTGAAAGGCCTTCGCCTCATATTTCCAACTTTAAGGCGATGCATTTGAAGCTGAAATTTAGTATACCTCTTTCCACTTCATGTTCTCCTGATACATTGGCCCAAATTTGGCGAAAATTTTCAGAATGCACAACATTGGGCTTTGTAACAGGAGAACATGCCGTCGAAAGGGATGGCACAAAGTAACGTCTCCGTAGAGCAAATCAGTGAGCTAGAAGTGGGGCAGAAGTTTCGAGACAGTGACTGTTTAACGAAGAGACGCAGAATTTTCGAATGGCTCTTGAAAGGAATGCGCCTCATATTAGCAACTTGAAAGCGATGCGTTTGAAGCTGAAATTTAGTGTACCTTTTTCCACTTCATGTTCTCCTGATACATTGGCCAAAATTTGGCGAAAATTTTCAGAATGCACAACATTGGGCATTGTAACAGGAGAACATGCCGTCGAAAGAGATGGCACAAAGTAACGTCTCCGGAGAGCAAATCGAAGAGCGAGGAGTGGCGCAGATGTTTCGAGACAGTGACTGTTTAACGAAGAGACGCAGAATTTTCGAACGCCTCTTGAAAGGCCTCCGCCTCTTATTGGCAACTTTAAGGCGATGCATTTGAAGCTGAAATTTAGTATACCTCTTTCCACTTCATGTTCTCATGATATATTGCCCAAAATCTGGCGAATATTTTCAGAATGCACAAAATTGCGCTTTGTAACAGGAGATCATGCCGTTCAAAGAGATGGCACAAAGTAACGTCTCCGGAGAGCAAATCGAAGAGCGAGGAGTGGCGCAGATGTTTCGAGACAGAGACTGTTTAACGAAGAGACGCAGAATTTTCGAACGCCTCTTGAAAGGCCTCCGCCTCTTATTTCCAACTATAAGGCGATGCGTTTGAATCTGAAATTTAGTATACCTCTTTCCACTTCATGTTCTCATGATACATTGGCCAAAATCTGGCGAAAATTTTCAGAACGCACAAAATTGGGCTTTGTAACAGGAGAACATGCCGTCGAAAGGGATGGCACAAAGTAACGTCTCCGGAGAGCAAATCAAAGAGCGAGAAGTGGCGCAGATGTTTCGAGACAGTGACTGTTTAACGAAGAGACGCAGAATTTTCGAACGCATCTTGAAAGGCCTGCGCCTCTTATTAGCAACTTTACGGCGATGCCTTTGAAGCTGAAATTTAGTATACCTCATTCCACTTCATGTTCTCCTGATATATTGGCCAAAACCTGCGAATATTTTCGGAATGCACAAAATTGCGCTTTGTAGCAGGAGATCATGCCGTTGAAAGAGATGGCACAAAGTAACGTCTCCGGAGAGCAAATCGAAGAGCGAGGAGTGGCGCAGAAGTTTCGAGACAGTGACTGTTTAACGAAGAGACGCAGAATTTTCGAACGCCTCTTGAAAGGCCTCCGCCTCATATTTCCAACTTTAAGGCGATGCCTTTGAAGCTGAAATTTAGTATACCTCTTTCCACTTCATGTTCTCCTGATACATTGGCCCAAATTTGGCGAAAATTTTCAGAATGCACAACATTGGGCTTTGTAACAGGAGAACATGCCGTCGAAAGGGATGGCACAAAGTAACGTCTCCGTAGAGCAAATCAGTGAGCTAGAAGTGGGGCAGAAGTTTCGAGACAGTGACTGTTTAACGAAGAGACGCAGAATTTTCGAATGCCTCTTGAAAGGAATGCGCCTCATATTAGCAACTTGAAAGCGATGCGTTTGAAGCTGAAATTTAGTGTACCTTTTTCCACTTCATGTTCTCCTGATACATTGGCCAAAATTTGGCGAAAATTTTCAGAATGCACAACATTGGGCATTGTAACAGGAGAACATGCCGTCGAAAGAGATGGCACAAAGTAACGTCTCCGGAGAGCAAATCGAAGAGCGAGGAGTGGCGCAGATGTTTCGAGACAGTGACTGTTTAACGAAGATACGCAGAATTTTCGAACGCCTCTTGAAAGGCCTCCGCCTCTTATTTCCAACTTTAAGGCGATGCGTTTGAATCTGAAATTTAGTATACCTCTTTCTACTTCATGTTCTCATGATACATTGGCCAAAATCTGGCGAAAATTTTCAGAACGCACAAAATTGGGCTTTGTAACAGGAGAACATGCCGTCGAAAGAGATGGCACAAAGTAACGTCTCCGGAGAGCAAATCAAAGAGCGAGAAGTGGCGCAGATGTTTCGAGACAGTGACTGTTTAACGAAGAGATGCAGAATTTTCGAACGCATCTTGAAAGGCCTGCGCCTCTTATTAGCAACTTTACGGCGATGCCTTTGAAGCTGAAATTTAGTATACCTCATTCCACTTCATGTTCTCCTGATATATTGGCCAAAACCTGCGAATATTTTCAGAATGCACAAAATTGCGCTTTGTAACAGGAGATCATGCCGTTGAAAGAGATGGCACAAAGTAACGTCTCCGGAGAGCAAATCGAAGAGCGAGGAGTGGCGCAGATGTTTCGCGACAGTGACTGTTTAACGAAGAGACGCAGAATTTTCGAACGCCTCTTGAAAGGCCTCCGCCTCATATTTCCAACTTTAAGGCGATGCCTTTGAAGCTCAAATTTAGTATATACCTCTTTCCACTTCATGTTCTCCTGATACATTGGCCCAAATTTGGCGAAAATTTTCAGAATGCACAACATTGGGCGTTGTAACAGGAGAACATGCCGTCGAAAGGGATGGCACAAAGTAACGTCTCCGGAGAGCAAATCAAAGAGCGAGAAGTGGCGCAGATGTTTCGAGACAGTGACTGTTTAACGAAGAGACGCAGAATTTTCGAACGCATCTTGAAAGGCCTGCGCCTTATATTAGCAACTTTACGGCGATGCCTTTGAAGCTGAAATTTAGTATACCTCATTCCACTTCATGTTCTCCTGATACATTGGCCAAAATCTGGCGAAAATTTTCAGAACGCACAAAATTGCGCTTTGTAACAGGAGAACATGCCGTCGAAAGGGATGGCACAAAGTAACGTCTCCGGAGAGCAAATCAGTGAGCGAGAAGTGGGGCAGAAGTTTCGAGACAGTGACTGTTTAACGAAGAGACGCAGAATTTTCGAACGCCTCTTGAAAGGCCTCCGCCTCTTATTTCCAACTTTAAGGCGATGCCTTTGAAGCTGAAATTTAGAATACCTCTTTCCACTTCATGTTCTCCTGATACATTGGCCCAAATGTGGCGAAAATTTTCAGAATGCACAACATTGGGCTTTGTAACAGGAGAACATGCCGTCGAAAGAGATGGCACAAAGTAACGTCTCCGGAGATCAAATCGAAGAGCGAGGAGTGGCGCAGATGTTTCGAGACAGTGACTGTTTAACGAAGAGACGCAGAATTTTCGAACGCCTCTTGAAAGGCCTCAGCCTCTTATTTCCAACTTTAAGGCTATGCCTTTGAAGCTGAAATTTAGTATACCTCTTTCCACTTCATGTTCTCCTGATACATTGGCCAAAATTTGGCGAAAATTTTCAGAATGCACAAAATTGGGCTTTGTAACAGGAGAACATGCCGTCGAAAGGGATGGTACAAAGTAACGTCTCCGGGGAGCAAATCAAAGAGCGAGAAGTGGCGCAGATGTTTCGAGACAGTGACAGTTTAACGAAGAGACGCAGAATTTTCGAACACCTCTTGAATGGCCTGCGCCTCTTATTGGCAACTTTAAGGCGATGCATTTGAAGCTGAAATTTAGTATACCTCTTTCCACTTCATGTTCTCATGATATATTGGCCAAAATCTGGCGAATATTTTCAGAATGCACAAAATTGCGCTTTATAACAGGAGATCATGCCGTTCAAAGAGATGGCACAAAGTAACGTCTCCGGAGAGCAAATCGAAGAGCGAGGAGTGGCGCAGATGTTTCGAGACAGTGACTGTTTAACGAAGAGACGCAGAATTTTCGAACGCCTCTTGAAAGGCCTCCGCCTCTTATTTCCAACTTTAAGGCGATGCGTTTGAATCTGAAATTTAGTATACCTCTTTCCACTTCATGTTCTCATGATACATTGGCCAAAATTTGGCGAAAATTTTCAGAATGCACAACATTGGGCATTGTAACAGGAGAACATGCCGTCGAAAGAGATGGCACAAAGTAACGTCTCCGGAGAGCAAATCGAAGAGCGAGGAGTGGCGCAGATGTTTCGAGACAGTGACTGTTTAACGAAGAGACGCAGAATTTTCGAACGCCTCTTGAAAGGCCTCCGCCTCTTATTGGCAACTTTAAGGCGATGCATTTGAAGCTGAAATTTAGTATACCTCTTTCCACTTCATGTTCTCATGATATATTGCCCAAAATCTGGCGAATATTTTCAGAATGCACAAAATTGCGCTTTGTAACAGGAGATCATGCCGTTCAAAGAGATGGCACAAAGTAACGTCTCCGGAGAGCAAATCGAAGAGCGAGGAGTGGCGCAGATGTTTCGAGACAGTGACTGTTTAACGAAGAGACGCAGAATTTTCGAACGCCTCTTGAAAGGCCTCCGCCTCTTATTTCCAACTTTAAGGCGATGCGTTTGAATCTGAAATTTAGTATACCTCTTTCTACTTCATGTTCTCATGATACATTGGCCAAAATCTGGCGAAAATTTTCAGAACGCACAAAATTGGGCTTTGTAACAGGAGAACATGCCGTCGAAAGGGATGGCACAAAGTAACGTCTCCGGAGAGCAAATCAAAGAGCGAGAAGTGGCGCAGATGTTTCGAGACAGTGACTGTTTAACGAAGAGACGCAGAATTTTCGAACGCATCTTGAAAGGCCTGCGCCTCTTATTAGCAACTTGACGGCGATGCCTTTGAAGCTGAAATTTAGTATACCTCATTCCACTTCATGTTCTCCTGATATATTGGCCAAAACCTGCGAATATTTTCAGAATGCACAAAATTGCGCTTTGTAACAGGAGATCATGCCGTTGAAAGAGATGGCACAAAGTAAAGTCTCCATAGAGCCAATCAAAGAGCGAGATGTGGTGCAGATGTTTCGAGACTGCGACTGTTTAACGAAGAGACGCAGAATTTTCGAACGCCTCTTGAAAGGCCTTCGCCTCATATTTTCCAACTTTAAGGCGATGCATTTGAAGCTGAAATTTAGTATACCTCTTTCCACTTCATGTTCTCCTGATACATTGGCCCAAATTTGGCGAAAATTTTCAGAATGCACAACATTGGGCTTTGTAACAGGAGAACATGCCGTCGAAAGGGATGGCACAAAGTAACGTCTCCGTAGAGCAAATCAGTGAGCTAGAAGTGGGGCAGAAGTTTCGAGACAGTGACTGTTTAACGAAGAGACGCAGAATTTTCGAATGGCTCTTGAAAGGAATGCGCCTCATATTAGCAACTTGAAAGCGATGCGTTTGAAGCTGAAATTTAGTGTACCTTTTTCCACTTCATGTTCTCCTGATACATTGGCCAAAATTTGGCGAAAATTTTCAGAATGCACAACATTGGGCATTGTAACAGGAGAACATGCCGTCGAAAGAGATGGCACAAAGTAACGTCTCCGGAGAGCAAATCGAAGAGCGAGGAGTGGCGCAGATGTTTCGAGACAGTGACTGTTTAACGAAGAGACGCAGAATTTTCGAACGCCTCTTGAAAGGCCTCCGCCTCTTATTGGCAACTTTAAGGCGATGCATTTGAAGCTGAAATTTAGTATACCTCTTTCCACTTCATGTTCTCATGATATATTGCCCAAAATCTGGCGAATATTTTCAGAATGCACAAAATTGCGCTTTGTAACAGGAGATCATGCCGTTCAAAGAGATGGCACAAAGTAACGTCTCCGGAGAGCAAATCGAAGAGCGAGGAGTGGCGCAGATGTTTCGAGACAGAGACTGTTTAACGAAGAGACGCAGAATTTTCGAACGCCTCTTGAAAGGCCTCCGCCTCTTATTAGCAACTTTGCGGCGATGCCTTTGAAGCTGAAATTTAGTATACCTCATTCCACTTCATGTTCTCCTGATATATTGGCCAAAACCTGCGAATATTTTCAGAATGCACAAAATTGCGCTTTGTAACAGGAGATCATGCCGTTGAAAGAGATGGCACAAAGTAACGTCTCCGGAGAGCAAATCGAAGAGCGAGAAGTGGCGCAGATGTTTCGAGACAGTGACTGTTTAACGAAGAGACGCAGAATTTTCGAACGCATCTTGAAAGGCCTGCGCCTTATATTAGCAACTTTACGGCGATGCCTTTGAAGCTGAAATTTAGTATACCTCATTCCACTTCATGTTCTCCTGATACATTGGCCAAAATCTGGCGAAAATTTTCAGAACGCACAAAATTGCGCTTTGTAACAGGAGAACATGCCGTCGAAAGAGATGGCACAAAGTAACGTCTCCGGAGATCAAATCGAAGAGCGAGGAGTGGCGCAGATGTTTCGAGACAGTGACTGTTTAACGAAGAGACGCAGAATTTTCGAACGCCTCTTGAAAGGCCTCAGCCTCTTATTTCCAACTTTAAGGCGATGCATTTGAAGCTGAAATTTAGTATACCTCTTTCCACTTCATGTTCTCATGATATATTGCCCAAAATCTGGCGAATATTTTCAGAATGCACAAAATTGCGCTTTGTAACAGGAGATCATGCCGTTCAAAGAGATGGCACAAAGTAACGTCTCCGGAGAGCAAATCGAAGAGCGAGGAGTGGCGCAGATGTTTCGAGACAGTGACTGTTTAACGAAGAGACGCAGAATTTTCGAACGCCTCTTGAAAGGCCTCCGCCTCTTATTTCCAACTTTAAGGCGATGCGTTTGAATCTGAAATTTAGTATACCTCTTTCTACTTCATGTTCTCATGATACATTGGCCAAAATCTGGCGAAAATTTTCAGAACGCACAAAATTGGGCTTTGTAACAGGAGAACATGCCGTCGAAAGGGATGGCACAAAGTAACGTCTCCGGAGAGCAAATCAAAGAGCGAGAAGTGGCGCAGATGTTTCGAGACAGTGACTGTTTAACGAAGAGACGCAGAATTTTCGAACGCATCTTGAAAGGCCTGCGCCTCTTATTAGCAACTTTACGGCGATGCCTTTGAAGCTGAAATTTAGTATACCTCATTCCACTTCATGTTCTCCTGATATATTGGCCAAAACCTGCGAATATTTTCAGAATGCACAAAATTGCGCTTTGTACAGGAGATCATGCCGTTGAAAGAGATGGCACAAAGTAACGTCTCCGGAGAGCAAATCGAAGAGCGAGGAGTGGCGCAGATGTTTCGAGACAGTGACTGTTTAACGAAGAGACGCAGAATTTTCGAACGCCTCTTGAAAGGCCTGCGCCTTATATTAGCAACTTTACGGCGATGCCTTTGAAGCTGAAATTTAGTATACCTCATTCCACTTCATGTTCTCCTGATACATTGGCCAAAATCTGGCGAAAATTTTCAGAACGCACAAAATTGCTCTTTGTAACAGGAGAACATGCCGTCGAAAGGGATGGCACAAAGTAACGTCTCCGGAGAGCAAATCAAAGAGCGAGAAGTGGCGCAGATGTTTCGAGACAGTGACTGTTTAACGAAGAGACGCAGAATTTTCGAACGCATCTTGAAAGGCCTGCGCCTTATATTAGCAACTTTACGGCGATGCCTTTGAAGCTGAAATTTAGTATACCTCATTCCACTTCATGTTCTCCTGATACATTGGCCAAAATCTGGCGAAAATTTTCAGAACGCACAAAATTGCGCTTTGTAACAGGAGAACATGCCGTCGAAAGGGATGGCACAAAGTAACGTCTCCGGAGAGCAAATCAGTGAGCGAGAAGTGGGGCAGAAGTTTCGAGACAGTGACTGTTTAACGAAGAGACGCAGAATTTTCGAACGCCTCTTGAAAGGAATGAGCCTCATATTAGCAACTTTAAAGCGACGCCTTTGAAGCTGAAATTTAGTATACCTCTTTCCACTTCCTGTTCTCATGATATATTGGCCAAAACCTGCGAATATTTTCAGAATGCACAAAATTGCGCTTTGTAACAGGAGATCATGCCGTTGAAAGAGATGGCACAAAGTAACGTCTCCGGAGAGCAAATCGAAGAGCGAGGAGTGGCGCAGATGTTTCGAGACAGTGACTGTTTAACGAAGAGACGCAGAATTTTCGAACGCCTCTTGAAAGGCCTGCGCCTTATATTAGCAACTTTACGGCGATGCCTTTGAAGCTGAAATTTAGTATACCTCATTCCACTTCATGTTCTCCTGATACATTGGCCAAAATCTGGCGAAAATTTTCAGAACGCACAAAATTGCTCTTTGTAACAGGAGAACATGCCGTCGAAAGGGATGGCACAAAGTAACGTCTCCGGAGAGCAAATCAAAGAGCGAGAAGTGGCGCAGATGTTTCGAGACAGTGACTGTTTAACGAAGAGACGCAGAATTTTCGAACGCATCTTGAAAGGCCTGCGCCTTATATTAGCAACTTTACGGCGATGCCTTTGAAGCTGAAATTTAGTATACCTCATTCCACTTCATGTTCTCCTGATACATTGGCCAAAATCTGGCGAAAATTTTCAGAACGCACAAAATTGCGCTTTGTAACAGGAGAACATGCCGTCGAAAGGGATGGCACAAAGTAACGTCTCCGGAGAGCAAATCAGTGAGCGAGAAGTGGGGCAGAAGTTTCGAGACAGTGACTGTTTAACGAAGAGACGCAGAATTTTCGAACGCCTCTTGAAAGGAATGAGCCTCATATTAGCAACTTTAAAGCGACGCCTTTGAAGCTGAAATTTAGTATACCTCTTTCCACTTCCTGTTCTCATGATATATTGGCCAAAATCTGGCGAAAATTTTCAGAACGCACAAAATTGCGCTTTGTAACAGGAGAACATGCCGTCGAAAGGAATGGCACAAAGTAACGTCTCCGGAGAGCAAATCAGTGAGCGAGAAGTGGGGCAGAAGTTTCGAGACAGTGACTGTTTAACGAAGAGACGCAGAATTTTCGAACGCCTCTTGAAAGGCCTCCGCCTCTTATTTCCAACTTTAAGGCGATGCCTTTGAAGCTGAAATTTAGAATACCTCTTTCCACTTCATGTTCTCCTGATACATTGGCCCAAATTTGGCGAAAATTTTCAGAATGCACAAAATTGGGCTTTGTAACAGGAGAACATGCCGTCGAAAGGGATGGTACAAAGTAACGTCTCCGGGGAGCAAATCAAAGAGCGAGAAGTGGCGCAGATGTTTCGAGACAGTGACAGTTTAACGAAGAGACGCAGAATTTTCGAACACCTCTTGAATGGCCTGCGCCTCTTATTGGCAACTTTAAGGCGATGCATTTGAAGCTGAAATTTAGTATACCTCTTTCCACTTCATGTTCTCATGATATATTGGCCAAAATCTGGCGAATATTTTCAGAATGCACAAAATTGCGCTTTATAACAGGAGATCATGCCGTTCAAAGAGATGGCACAAAGTAACGTCTCCGTAGAGCAAATCGAAGAGCGAGGAGTGGCGCAGATGTTTCGAGACAGTGACTGTTTAACGAAGAGACGCAGAATTTTCGAACGCCTCTTGAAAGGCCTCCGCCTCTTATTTCCAACTTTAAGGCGATGCGTTTGAATCTGAAATTTAGTATACCTCTTTCCACTTCATGTTCTCATGATACATTGGCCAAAATTTGGCGAAAATTTTCAGAATGCACAACATTGGGCATTGTAACAGGAGAACATGCCGTCGAAAGAGATGGCACAAAGTAACGTCTCCGGAGAGCAAATCGAAGAGCGAGGAGTGGCGCAGATGTTTCGAGACAGTGACTGTTTAACGAAGAGACGCAGAATTTTCGAACGCCTCTTGAAAGGCCTCCGCCTCTTATTAGCAACTTTACGGCGATGCCTTTGAAGCTGAAATTTAGTATACCTCATTCCACTTCATGTTCTCCTGATATATTGGCCAAAACCTGCGAATATTTTCAGAACGCACAAAATTGCGCTTTGTAACAGGAGATCATGCCGTTGAAAGAGATGGCACAAAGTAACGTCTCCGGAGAGCAAATCGAAGAGCGAGGAGTGGCGCAGATGTTTCGAGACAGTGACTGTTTAACGAAGAGACGCAGAATTTTCGAACGCCTCTTGAAAGGCCTCCGCCTCATATTTCCAACTTTAAGGCGATGCCTTTGAAGCTGAAATTTAGTATATACCTCTTTCCACTTCATGTTCTCCTGATACATTGGCCCAAATTTGGCGAAAATTTTCAGAATGCACAACATTGGGCTTTGTAACAGGAGAACATGCCGTCGAAAGGGATGGCACAAAGTAACGTCTCCGGAGAGCAAATCAAAGAGCGAGAAGTGGCGCAGATGTTTCGAGACAGTGACTGTTTAACGAAGAGACGCAGAATTTTCGAACGCATCTTGAAAGGCCTGCGCCTTATATTAGCAACTTTACGGCGATGCCTTTGAAGCTGAAATTTAGTATACCTCATTCCACTTCATGTTCTCCTGATACATTGGCCAAAATCTGGCGAAAATTTTCAGAACGCACAAAATTGCGCTTTGTAACAGGAGAACATGCCGTCGAAAGGGATGGCACAAAGTAACGTCTCCGGAGAGCAAATCAGTGAGCGAGAAGTGGGGCAGAAGTTTCGAGACAGTGACTGTTTAACGAAGAGACGCAGAATTTTCGAACGCCTCTTGAAAGGAATGCGCCTCATATTAGCAACTTTAAAGCGATGCCTTTGAAGCTGAAATTTAGTGTACCTCATTCCACTTCATGTTCTCCTGATATATTGGCCAAAATCTGCGAATATTTTCAGAATGCACAAAATTGCGCTTTGTAACAGGAGATCATGCCGTTGAAAGAGATGGCACAAAGTAACGCCTCCGGAGAGCAAATCGAAGAGCGAGGAGTGGCGCAGATGTTTCGAGACCGTGACTGTTTAACGAAGAGACGCAGAATTTTCGAACGCCTCTTGAAAGGCCTCCGCCTCTTATTTCCAACTTTAAGGCGATGCGTTTGAAGCTGAAATTTAGTGTACCTTTTTCCACTTCATGTTCTCCTGATATATTGGCCAAAATTAGGCGAAAATTTCGAGAATGCACAAAATTGGGCTTTGTAACAGGAGAACATGCCGTCGAAAGATATGGCACAAAGTAACGTCTCCGGAAAGCAAATCAAAGAGCGAGAAGTGGCGCAGATGTTTCGAGACTGCGACTGTTTAACGAAGAGACGCAGAATTTTCGAACACCTCTTGAAAGGCCTGCGCCTCTTATTGGCAACTTTAAGGCGATGCATTTGAAGCTGAACTTTAGTATACCTCTTTCCACTTCATGTTCTCATGATACATTGGCCAAAATCTGGCGAAAATTTTCAGAACGCACAAAATTGCGCTTTGTAACAGGAGAACATGCCGTCGAAAGGGATGGCACAAAGTAACGTCTCCGGAGAGCAAATCAGTGAGCGAGAAGTGGGGCAGAAGTTTCGAGACAGTGACTGTTTAACGAAGAGACGCAGAATTTTCGAACGCCTCTTGAAAGGAATGAGCCTCATATTAGCAACTTTTAAGCGATGCCTTTGAAGCTGAAATTTAGTATACCTCTTTCCACTTCATGTTCTCATGATATATTGGCCAAAATCTGGCGAAAATTTTCAGAATGCACAACATTGGGCTTTGTAACAGGAGAACACGCCGTCGAAAGGGATGGCACAAAGTAACGTCTCCGGAGATCAAATCGAAGAGCGAGGAGTGGCGCAGATGTTTCGAGACAGTGACTGTTTAACGAAGAGACGCAGAATTTTCGAACGCCTCTTGAAAGGCCTGCGCCTCTTATTTCCAACTTTAAGGCGATGCCTTTGAAGCTGAAATTTAGTATACCTCTTTCCACTTCATGTTCTCCTGATACATTGGCCAAAATTTGGCGAAAATTTTCAGAATGCACAAAATTGGGCTTTGTAACAGGAGAACATGCCGTCGAAAGGGATGGCACAAAGTAACGTCTCCGGAGAGCAAATCAAAGAGCGAGAAGTGGCGCAGATGTTTCGAGACAGTGACAGTTTAACGAAGAGACGCAGAATTTTCGAACACCTCTTGAAAGGCCTGCGCCTCTTATTGGCAACTTTAAGGCGATGCATTTGAAGCTGAAATTTAGTATACCTCTTTCCACTTCATGTTCTCATGATACATTGGCCAAAATCTGGCGAAAATTTTCAGAACGCACAAAATTGCGCTTTGTAACAGGAGAACATGCCGTCGAAAGGGATGGCACAAAGTAACGTCTCCGGAGAGCAAATCAGTGAGTGAGAAGTGGGGCAGAAGTTTCGAGACAGTGACTGTTTAACGAAGAGACGCAGAATTTTCGAACGCCTCTTGAAAGGAATGAGCCTCATATTAGCAACTTTAAAGCGATGCCTTTGAAGCTGAAATTTAGTGTACCTCTTTCCACTTCATGTTCTCCTGATATATTGGCCAAAATTAGGCGAAAATTTCGAGAATGCACAAAATTGGGCTTTGTAACAGGAGAACATGCCGTCGAAAGGGATGGCACAAAGTAACGTCTCCGGAGAGCAAATCAAAGAGCGAGAAGTGGCGCAGATGTTTCGAGACAGTGACAGTTTAACGAAGAGACGCAGAATTTTCGAACACCTCTTGAAAGGCCTGCGCCTCTTATTGGCAACTTTAAGGCGATGCATTTGAAGCTGAAATTTAGTATACCTCTTTCCACTTCATGTTCTCATGATACATTGGCCAAAATCTGGCGAAAATTTTCAGAACGCACAAAATTGCGCTTTGTAACAGGAGGACATGCCGTCGAAAGGGATGGCACAAAGTAA
>NW_027485920.1:0-28954 GCF_050908995.1 Andrena cerasifolii
AGCGCAATTTTGTGCGTTCTGAAAATTTTCGCCAGATTTTGGCCAATATATCATGAGAACATGAAGTGGAATGAGGTATACTAAATTTCAGATACAAAGGCATCGCCTTTAAGTTGCTAATAAGAGGCGCAGGCGTTTCAAGAGGTGTTCGAAAATTCTGCGCCTCTTCGTTAAACAGTCACTGTCTCGAAACACATGCGCCACTTCTCGCTCATTGATTTGCTCTCCGGAGACGTTACTTTGTGCCATCTCTTTCGACGGCATGTTCTCCTGTTGCAAAGCGCAATTTTGTGCATTCTGAAAATATTCGCAGGTTTTGGCCAATGTATCAGGAGAACATGAAGTGGAAAGATGTACACTAAATTTCAGATTCAAAGGCATCACCTTAAAGTTGCCAATAAGAGGCGCAGGCCTTTCAAGAGGTGTTCGAAAATTCTGCGTCTCTTCGTTAAACAGTCACTGTCTCGAAACACATGCGCCACTTCTCGCTCATTGATTTGCTCTCCGGAGACGTTACTTTGTGCCATCTCTTTCGACGGCATGTTGTCCTGTTACAAAGCGCAATTATGTGCATTCTGAAAATATTCGCAGGTTTTGGCCAATGTATCAGGAGAACATGAAGTGGAAAGAGGTACACTAAATTTCAGCTTCAAATGCATCGCCTTAAAGTTGCCAATAAGAGGCGCAGGCCTTTCAAGAGGTGTTCGAAAATTCTGCGTCTCTTCGTAAACAGTCACTGTCTCGAAACATCTGCGCCACTTCTCGCTCTTTGATTTGCTCTCTGGAGACGTTATCTTGTGCCATCTCTTTCGACGGCATGTTCTCCTATTACAAAGGGCAATTTTGTGCCTTCTGAAAATTTTCGCCAGATTTTGGCCAACATATCATGAGAACATAAAGTGGAAAGAGGTATAATAAATTTCAGCTTCAAAGGCATCGCCTTAAAGTTGCAAATATAAGGCGCAGGCCTTTCAAAAGGCGTTCCAAAATTCTGCGTCTCTTCGTTAAACAGTCACTGTCTCGAAACATCTGCGCCACTCCACGCTCTTTGATTTGCTCTATGGAGACTTTACTTTGGGCCATCTCTTTCAACGGCATGTTCTCCTGTTACAAAGCGCAATTTTGTGCATTCTGAAAATATTCGCCAGATTTTGGCCAATATATCATGAGAACATGAAGTGGAATGAGGTATACTAAATTTCAGATTCAAAGGCATCGCCTTAAAGTTGCTAATAAGAGGCGCAGGCCTTTCAAGAGGCGTTCGAAAATTCTGCGCCTCTTCGTTAAACAGTCACTGTCTCGAAACATCTGCGCCACTTCTCGCTCATTGATTTGCTCTCCGGAGACGTTACTTTGTGCCATCTCTTTCGACGGCATGTTCTCCTGTTGCAAAGCGCAATTTTGTGCATTCTGAAAATATTCGCAGGTTTTGGCCAATATATCAGGGGAGCATGAAGTGGAATGAGGTATACTAAATTTCAGATTCAAAGGCATCGCCTTAAAGTTGCCAATAAGAGGCGCAGGCCTTTCAAGAGGCGTTCCAAAATTCTGCGTCTCTTCGTTAAACAGTCACTGTCTCGAAACATCTGCGCCACTCCACGCTCTTTGATTTGCTCTCCGGAGACGTTACTTTGTGCCATCCCTTTCGACGGCATGTTCTCCTGTTACAAAGCGCAATTTTGTGCGTTCTGAAAATTTTCGCCAGATTTTGGCCAATATATCATGAGAACATGAAGTGGAATGAGGTATACTAAATTTCAGATACAATGGCATCGCCTTTAAGTTGCTAATAAGAGGCGCAGGCGTTTCAAGAGGTGTTCGAAAATTCTGCGCCTCTTCGTTAAACAGTCTCTGTCTCGAAACACATGCGCCACTTCTCGCTCATTGATTTGCTCTCCGGAGACGTTACTTTGTGCCATCTCTTTCGACGGCATGTTCTCCTGTTGCAAAGCGCAATTTTGTGCATTCTGAAAATATTCGCAGGTTTTGGCCAATATATCAGGGGAACATGAAGTGGAATGAGGTATACTAAATTTCAGATTCGAAGGCATCGCCTTAAAGTTGCCAATAAGAGGCGCAGGCCTTTCAAGAGGTGTTCGAAAATTCTGCGTCTCTTCCTTAAACAGTCACTGTCTCAAAACACATGCGCCACTTCTCGCTCATTGATTTGCTCTCCGGAGACGTTACTTTGTGCCATCTCTTTCGACGGCATGTTCTCCTGTTACAAAGCGCAATTTTGTGCGTTTAGAAAATTTTCGCCAGATTTTGGCCAATGTATCATGAGAACATGAAGTGGAAAGAGGTATACTAAATTTCAGCTTCAAATGCATCGCCATAAAGTTGCCAATAAGAGGCGCAGGCCTTTCAAGAGGTGTTCGAAAATTCTGCGTCTCTTCGTTAAACAGTCACTGTCTCGAAACATCTGCGCCACTCCTCGCTCTTTGATTTGCTCTATGGAGACTTTACATTGTGCCATCTCTTTCAACGGCATGTTCTCCTATTACAAAGGGCAATTTTGTGCCTTCTGAAAATTTTCGCCAGATGTTGGCCAACATATCATGAGAACATAAAGTGGAAAGAGGTATAATAAATTTCAGCTTCAAAGGCATCGCCTTAAAGTTGCAAATATAAGGCGGAGGCCTTTCAAGAGGCGTTCCAAAATTCTGCGTCTCTTCGTTAAACCGTCACTGTCTCGAAACACATGCGCCACTTCTCGCTCTTTGATTTGCTCTCCGGAGACGTTACTTTGTGCCATGTCTTTCGACGGCATGTTCTCCTATTACAAAGGGCAATTTTGTGCATTCGGAAAATATTCGCCAGATTTTGGCCAACATATCATGAGAACATAAAGTGGAAAGAGGTATACTAAATTCCAGCTTCAAAGGCATCGCCTTAAAGTTGCAAATATAAGGCGCAGGCCTTTCAAGAGGCGTTCCAAAATTCTGCGTCTCTTCGTTAAACAGTCACTGTCTCGAAACATCTGCGCCACTCCACGCTCTTTGATTTGCTCTATGGAGACTTTACTTTGTGCCATCTCTTTCAACGGCATGATCTCCTGCTAAAAAGCGCAATTTTGTGCATTCTGAAAATATTCGCAGGTTTTGGCCAATATATCAGGAGAACATGAAGTGGAATGAGGTATACTAAATTTCAGATTCAAAGGCATCGCCTTAAAGTTGCTAATAAGAGGCGCAGGCCTTTCAAGAGGCGTTCGCAAATGCTGCTCCTCTTCGTCAAGAGTCACTGTCTCGAAACATCTGCGCCACTTCTCGCTCATTGATTTGCTCTCCGGAGACGTTACTTTGTGCCATCTCTTTCGACGGCATGTTCTCCTGTTGCAAAGCGCAATTTTGTGCATTCTGAAAATATTCGCAGGTTTTGGCCAATATATCAGGGGAACATGAAGTGGAATGAGGTATACTAAATTTCAGATACAAAGGCATCGCATTTAAGTTGCTAATAAGAGGCGCAGGCGTTTCAAGAGGTGTTCGAAAATTCTGCGCCTCTTCGTTAAACAGTCACTGTCTCGAAACACATGCGCCACTTCTCGCTCATTGATTTGCTCTCCGGAGACGTTACTTTGTGCCATCTCTTTCGACGGCATGATCTCCTGCTAAAAAGCGCAATTTTGTGCATTCTGAAAATATTCGCAGGTTTTGGCCAATATATCAGGAGAACATGAAGTGGAATGAGGTATACTAAATTTCAGCTTCAAATGCATCGCCTTAAAGTTGCCAATAAGAGGCGCAGGCCTTTCAAGAGGTGTTCGAAAATTCTGCGTCTCTTCGTTAAACAGTCACTGTCTCGAAACACATGCGTCACTTCTCCCTCATTGATTTGCTCTCCGGAGACGTTACTTTGTGCCATCTCTTTCGACGGCATGTTCTCCTGTTACAAAGCGCAATTATGTGCATTCTGAAAATATTCGCAGGTTTTGGCCAATGTATCAGGAGAACATGAAGTGGAAAGATGTACACTAAATTTCAGCTTCAAAGGCATCACCTTAAAGTTGCCAGTAAGAGGCGCAGGCCTTTCAAGAGGTGTTCGAAAATTCTGCGTCTCTTCGTTAAACAGTCACTGTCTCGAAACATCAGCGCCACTTCTCGCTCTTTGATTTGCTCTCCGGAGACGTTACTTTGTGCCATCTCTTTCGACGGCATGTTCTCCTGTTACAAAGCGCAATTATGTGCATTCTGAAAATATTCGCAGGTTTTGGCCAATGTATCAGGAGAACATGAAGTGGAAAGATGTACACTAAATTTCAGCTTCAAAGGCATCACCTTAAAGTTGCCAATAAGAGGCGCAGGCCTTTCAAGAGGTGTTCGAAAATTCTGCGCCTCTTCGTTAAACAGTCACTGTCTCGAAACATCAGCGCCACTTCTCGCTCTTTGATTTGCTCTCCGGAGACGTTACTTTGTGCCATCTCTTTCGACGGCATGTTCTCCTATTACAAAGGGCAATTTTGTGCCTTCTGAAAATTTTCGCCAGATTTTGGCCAACATATCATGAGAACATAAAGTGGAAAGAGGTATACTAAATTTCAGCTTCAAAGGCATCGCCTTAAAGTTGCAAATATAAGGCGCAGGCCTTTCAAGAGGCGTTCCAAAATTCTGCGTCTCTTCGTTAAACAGTCACTGTCTCGAAACATCTACGCCACTCCACGCTCTTTGATTTGCTCTATGGAGACTTTACTTTGTGCCATCTCTTTCAACGGCATGATCTCCTGCTAAAAAGCGCAATTTTGTGCATTCTGAAAATATTCGCAGGTTTTGGCCAATATATCAGGAGAACATGAAGTGGAATGAGGTATACTAAATTTCAGATTCAAAGGCATCGCCTTAAAGTTGCTAATAAGAGGCGCAGGCCTTTCAAGAGGCGTTCGAAAATTCTGCTCCTCTTCGTCAAGAGTCACTGTCTCGAAACATCTGCGCCACTTCTCGCTCATTGATTTGCTCTCCGGAGACGTTACTTTGTGCCATCTCTTTCGACGGCATGTTCTCCTGTTGCAAAGCGCAATTTTGTGCATTCTGAAAATATTCGCCAGATTTTGGCCAACATATCATGAGAACATAAAGTGGAAAGAGGTATACTAAATTCCAGCTTCAAAGGCATCGCCTTAAAGTTGCAAATATAAGGCGCAGGCCTTTCAAGAGGCGTTCCAAAATTCTGCGTCTCTTCGTTAAACAGTCACTGTCTCGAAACATCTGCGCCACTCCACGCTCTTTGATTTGCTCTATGGAGACTTTACTTTGTGCCATCTCTTTCAACGGCATGATCTCCTGCTAAAAAGCGCAATTTTGTGCATTCTGAAAATATTCGCAGGTTTTGGCCAATATATCAGGAGAACATGAAGTTGAATGAGGTATACTAAATTTCAGATTCAAAGGCATCGCCTTAAAGTTGCTAATAAGAGGCGCAGGCCTTTCAAGAGGCGATCGCAAATTCTGCTCCTCTTCGTCAAGAGTCACTGTCTCGAAACATCTGCGCCACTTCTCGCTCATTGATTTGCTCTCCGGAGACGTTACTTTGTGTCATCTCTTTCGACGGCATGTTCTCCTGTTGCAAAGCGCAATTTTGTGCATTCTGAAAATATTCGCAGGTTTTGGCCAATATATCAGGGGAACATGAAGTGGAATGAGGTATACTAAATTTCAGATAGAAAGGCATCGCCTTTAAGTTGCTAATAAGAGGCGCAGGCGTTTCAAGAGGTGTTCGAAAATTCTGCGCCTCTTCGTTAAACAGTCACTGTCTCGAAACACATGCGCCACTTCTCGCTCATTGATTTGCTCTCCGGAGACGTTACTTTGTGCCATCTCTTTCGACGGCATGTTCTCCTATTACAAAGGGCAATTTTGTGCATTCGGAAAATATTCGCCAGATTTTGGCCAACATATCATGAGAACATAAAGTGGAAAGAGGTATACTAAATTCCAGCTTCAAAGGCATCGCCTTAAAGTTGCAAATATAAGGCGCAGGCCTTTCAAGAGGCGTTCCAAAATTCTGCGTCTCTTCGTTAAACAGTCACTGTCTCGAAACATCTGCGCCACTCCACGCTCTTTGATTTGCTCTATGGAGACTTTACTTTGTGCCATCTCTTTCAACGGCATGATCTCCTGCTAAAAAGCGCAATTTTGTGCATTCTGAAAATATTCGCAGGTTTTGGCCAATATATCAGGAGAACATGAAGTGGAATGAGGTATACTAAATTTCAGATTCAAAGGCATCGCCTTAAAGTTGCTAATAAGAGGCGCAGGCCTTTCAAGAGGCGTTCGCAAATGCTGCTCCTCTTCGTCAAGAGTCACTGTCTCGAAACATCTGCGCCACTTCTCGCTCATTGATTTGCTCTCCGGAGACGTTACTTTGTGCCATCTCTTTCGACGGCATGTGCTCCTGTTGCAAAGCGCAATTTTGTGCATTCTGAAAATATTCGCAGGTTTTGGCCAATATATCAGGGGAACATGAAGTGGAATGAGGTATACTAAATTTCAGATACAAAGGCATCGCCTTTAAGTTGCTAATAAGAGGCGCAGGCGTTTCAAGAGGTGTTCGAAAATTCTGCGCCTCTTCGTTAAACAGTCACTGTCTCGAAACACATGCGCCACTTCTCGCTCATTGATTTGCTCTCCGGAGACGTTACTTTGTGCCATCTCTTTCGACGGCATGATCTCCTGCTAAAAAGCGCAATTTTGTGCATTCTGAAAATATTCGCAGGTTTTGGCCAATATATCAGGAGAACATGAAGTGGAATGAGGTATACTAAATTTCAGCTTCAAATGCATCGCCTTAAAGTTGCCAATAAGAGGCGCAGGCCTTTCAAGAGGTGTTCGAAAATTCTGCGTCTCTTCGTTAAACAGTCACTGTCTCGAAACACATGCGCCACTTCTCCCTCATTGATTTGCTCTCCGGAGACGTTACTTTGTGCCATCTCTTTCGACGGCATGTTCTCCTGTTACAAAGCGCAATTATGTGCATTCTGAAAATATTCGCAGGTTTTGGCCAATGTATCAGGAGAACATGAAGTGGAAAGATGTACACTAAATTTCAGCTTCAAAGGCATCACCTTAAAGTTGCCAGTAAGAGGCGCAGGCCTTTCAAGAGGTGTTCGAAAATTCTGCGTCTCTTCGTTAAACAGTCACTGTCTCGAAACATCAGCGCCACTTCTCGCTCATTGATTTGCTCTCCGGAGACGTTACTTTGTGCCATCTCTTTCGACGGCATGTTGTCCTGTTACAAAGCGCAATTATGTGCATTCTGAAAATATTCGCAGGTTTTGGCCAATGTATCAGGAGAACATGAAGTGGAAAGAGGTACACTAAATTTCAGCTTCAAAGGCATCACCTTAAAGTTGCCAATAAGAGGCGCAGGCCGTTCAAGAGGTGTTCGAAAATTCGGCGTCTCTTCGTTAACCAGTCACTGTCTCGAATCATCTGCGCCACTCCTCGCTCAATGATTTGCTCTCCGGTGATGTTACTTTGTGCCATCTCTTTCGACGGCATGTTCTCCTGTTACAAAGCGCAATTTTGTGCATTCTGAAAATATTCGCCAAATTTTGGCCAATATATCATGAGAACATGAAGTGGAAAGAGGTATACTAAATTTCAGCTTCAAATGCATCGCCTTAAAGTTGCCAATAAGAGGCGCAGGCCTTTCAAGAGGTGTTCGAAAATTCTGCGTCTCTTCGTAAACAGTCACTGTCTCGAAACATCTGCGCCACTTCTCGCTCTTTGATTTGCTCTCTGGAGACGTTATCTTGTGCCATCTCTTTCGACGGCATGTTCTCCTATTACAAAGGGCAATTTTGTGCCTTCTGAAAATTTTCGCCAGATTTTGGCCAACATATCATGAGAACATAAAGTGGAAAGAGGTATAATAAATTTCAGTTTCAAAGGCATCGCCTTAAAGTTGCAAATATAAGGCGCAGGCCTTTCAAAAGGCGTTCCAAAATTCTGCGTCTCTTCGTTAAACAGTCACTGTCTCGAAACATCTGCGCCACTCCACGCTCTTTGATTTGCTCTATGGAGACTTTACTTTGGGCCATCTCTTTCAACGGCATGTTCTCCTGTTACAAAGCGCAATTTTGTGCATTCTGAAAATTTTCGCCAGATTTTGGCCAATATATCATGAGAACATGAAGTGGAATGAGGTATACTAATTTTCAGATACAAAGGCATCGCCTTAAAGTTGCTAATAAGAGGCGCAGGCGTTTCAAGAGGTGTTCGAAAATTCTGCGCCTCTTCGTTAAACAGTCACTGTCTCGAAACACATGCGCCACTTCTCGCTCATTGATTTGCTCTCCGGAGACGTTACTTTGTGCCATCTCTTTCGACGGCATGTTCTCCTGTTGCAAAGCGCAATTTTGTGCATTCTGAAAATATTCGCAGGTTTTGGCCAATATATCAGGGGAGCATGAAGTGGAATGAGGTATACTAAATTTCAGATTCAAAGGCATCGCCTTAAAGTTGCCAATAAGAGGCGCAGGCCTTTCAAGAGGCGTTCCAAAATTCTGCGTCCCTTCGTTAAACAGTCACTGTCTCGAAACATCTGCGCCACTCCACGCTCTTTGATTTGCTCTCCGGAGACGTTACTTTGTGCCATCCCTTTCGACGGCATGTTCTCCTGTTACAAAGCGCAATTTTGTGCGTTCTGAAAATTTTCGCCAGATTTTGGCCAATATATCATGAGAACATGAAGTGGAATGAGGTATACTAAATTTCAGATACAATGGCATCGCCTTTAAGTTGCTAATAAGAGGCGCAGGCGTTTCAAGAGGTGTTCGAAAATTCTGCGCCTCTTCGTTAAACAGTCTCTGTCTCGAAACACATGCGCCACTTCTCGCTCATTGATTTGCTCTCCGGAGACGTTACTTTGTGCCATCTCTTTCGACGGCATGTTCTCCTGTTGCAAAGCGCAATTTTGTGCATTCTGAAAATATTCGCAGGTTTTGGCCAATATATCAGGGGAACATGAAGTGGAATGAGGTATACTAAATTTCAGATTCGAAGGCATCGCCTTAAAGTTGCCAATAAGAGGCGCAGGCCTTTCAAGAGGTGTTCGAAAATTCTGCGTCTCTTCCTTAAACAGTCACTGTCTCAAAACACATGCGCCACTTCTCGCTCATTGATTTGCTCTCCGGAGACGTTACTTTGTGCCATCTCTTTCGACGGCATGTTCTCCTGTTACAAAGCGCAATTTTGTGCGTTTAGAAAATTTTCGCCAGATTTTGGCCAATGTATCATGAGAACATGAAGTGGAAAGAGGTATACTAAATTTCAGCTTCAAATGCATCGCCATAAAGTTGCCAATAAGAGGCGCAGGCCTTTCAAGAGGTGTTCGAAAATTCTGCGTCTCTTCGTTAAACAGTCACTGTCTCGAAACATCTGCGCCACTCCTCGCTCTTTGATTTGCTCTATGGAGACTTTACATTGTGCCATCTCTTTCAACGGCATGTTCTCCTATTACAAAGGGCAATTTTGTGCCTTCTGAAAATTTTCGCCAGATGTTGGCCAACATATCATGAGAACATAAAGTGGAAAGAGGTATAATAAATTTCAGCTTCAAAGGCATCGCCTTAAAGTTGCAAATATAAGGCGGAGGCCTTTCAAGAGGCGTTCCAAAATTCTGCGTCTCTTCGTTAAACCGTCACTGTCTCGAAACACATGCGCCACTTCTCGCTCTTTGATTTGCTCTCCGGAGACGTTACTTTGTGCCATGTCTTTCGACGGCATGTTCTCCTATTACAAAGGGCAATTTTGTGCATTCGGAAAATATTCGCCAGATTTTGGCCAACATATCATGAGAACATAAAGTGGAAAGAGGTATACTAAATTCCAGCTTCAAAGGCATCGCCTTAAAGTTGCAAATATAAGGCGCAGGCCTTTCAAGAGGCGTTCCAAAATTCTGCGTCTCTTCGTTAAACAGTCACTGTCTCGAAACATCTGCGCCACTCCACGCTCTTTGATTTGCTCTATGGAGACTTTACTTTGTGCCATCTCTTTCAACGGCATGATCTCCTGCTAAAAAGCGCAATTTTGTGCATTCTGAAAATATTCGCAGGTTTTGGCCAATATATCAGGAGAACATGAAGTGGAATGAGGTATACTAAATTTCAGATTCAAAGGCATCGCCTTAAAGTTGCTAATAAGAGGCGCAGGCCTTTCAAGAGGCGTTCGCAAATGCTGCTCCTCTTCGTCAAGAGTCACTGTCTCGAAACATCTGCGCCACTTCTCGCTCATTGATTTGCTCTCCGGAGACGTTACTTTGTGCCATCTCTTTCGACGGCATGTTCTCCTGTTGCAAAGCGCAATTTTGTGCATTCTGAAAATATTCGCAGGTTTTGGCCAATATATCAGGGGAACATGAAGTGGAATGAGGTATACTAAATTTCAGATACAAAGGCATCGCATTTAAGTTGCTAATAAGAGGCGCAGGCGTTTCAAGAGGTGTTCGAAAATTCTGCGCCTCTTCGTTAAACAGTCACTGTCTCGAAACACATGCGCCACATCTCGCTCATTGATTTGCTCTCCGGAGACGTTACTTTGTGCCATCTCTTTCGACGGCATGATCTCCTGCTAAAAAGCGCAATTTTGTGCATTCTGAAAATATTCGCAGGTTTTGGCCAATATATCAGGAGAACATGAAGTGGAATGAGGTATACTAAATTTCAGCTTCAAATGCATCGCCTTAAAGTTGCCAATAAGAGGCGCAGGCCTTTCAAGAGGTGTTCGAAAATTCTGCGTCTCTTCGTTAAACAGTCACTGTCTCGAAACACATGCGCCACTTCTCCCTCATTGATTTGCTCTCCGGAGACGTTACTTTGTGCCATCTCTTTCGACGGCATGTTCTCCTGTTACAAAGCGCAATTATGTGCATTCTGAAAATATTCGCAGGTTTTGGCCAATGTATCAGGAGAACATGAAGTGGAAAGATGTACACTAAATTTCAGCTTCAAAGGCATCACCTTAAAGTTGCCAGTAAGAGGCGCAGGCCTTTCAAGAGGTGTTCGAAAATTCTGCGTCTCTTCGTTAAACAGTCACTGTCTCGAAACATCAGCGCCACTTCTCGCTCTTTGATTTGCTCTCCGGAGACGTTACTTTGTGCCATCTCTTTCGACGGCATGTTCTCCTGTTACAAAGCGCAATTATGTGCATTCTGAAAATATTCGCAGGTTTTGGCCAATGTATCAGGAGAACATGAAGTGGAAAGATGTACACTAAATTTCAGCTTCAAAGGCATCACCTTAAAGTTGCCAATAAGAGGCGCAGGCCTTTCAAGAGGTGTTCGAAAATTCTGCGCCTCTTCGTTAAACAGTCACTGTCTCGAAACATCAGCGCCACTTCTCGCTCTTTGATTTGCTCTCCGGAGACGTTACTTTGTGCCATCTCTTTCGACGGCATGTTCTCCTATTACAAAGGGCAATTTTGTGCCTTCTGAAAATTTTCGCCAGATTTTGGCCAACATATCATGAGAACATAAAGTGGAAAGAGGTATACTAAATTTCAGCTTCAAAGGCATCGCCTTAAAGTTGCAAATATAAGGCGCAGGCCTTTCAAGAGGCGTTCCAAAATTCTGCGTCTCTTCGTTAAACAGTCACTGTCTCGAAACATCTGCGCCACTCCACGCTCTTTGATTTGCTCTATGGAGACTTTACTTTGTGCCATCTCTTTCAACGGCATGATCTCCTGCTAAAAAGCGCAATTTTGTGCATTCTGAAAATATTCGCAGGTTTTGGCCAATATATCAGGAGAACATGAAGTTGAATGAGGTATACTAAATTTCAGATTCAAAGGCATCGCCTTAAAGTTGCTAATAAGAGGCGCAGGCCTTTCAAGAGGCGATCGCAAATTCTGCTCCTCTTCGTCAAGAGTCACTGTCTCGAAACATCTGCGCCACTTCTCGCTCATTGATTTGCTCTCCGGAGACGTTACTTTGTGTCATCTCTTTCGACGGCATGTTCTCCTGTTGCAAAGCGCAATTTTGTGCATTCTGAAAATATTCGCAGGTTTTGGCCAATATATCAGGGGAACATGAAGTGGAATGAGGTATACTAAATTTCAGATAGAAAGGCATCGCCTTTAAGTTGCTAATAAGAGGCGCAGGCGTTTCAAGAGGTGTTCGAAAATTCTGCGCCTCTTCGTTAAACAGTCACTGTCTCGAAACACATGCGCCACTTCTCGCTCATTGATTTGCTCTCCGGAGACGTTACTTTGTGCCATCTCTTTCGACGGCATGTTCTCCTATTACAAAGGGCAATTTTGTGCATTCGGAAAATATTCGCCAGATTTTGGCCAACATATCATGAGAACATAAAGTGGAAAGAGGTATACTAAATTCCAGCTTCAAAGGCATCGCCTTAAAGTTGCAAATATAAGGCGCAGGCCTTTCAAGAGGCGTTCCAAAATTCTGCGTCTCTTCGTTAAACAGTCACTGTCTCGAAACATCTGCGCCACTCCACGCTCTTTGATTTGCTCTATGGAGACTTTACTTTGTGCCATCTCTTTCAACGGCATGATCTCCTGCTAAAAAGCGCAATTTTGTGCATTCTGAAAATATTCGCAGGTTTTGGCCAATATATCAGGAGAACATGAAGTGGAATGAGGTATACTAAATTTCAGATTCAAAGGCATCGCCTTAAAGTTGCTAATAAGAGGCGCAGGCCTTTCAAGAGGCGTTCGCAAATGCTGCTCCTCTTCGTCAAGAGTCACTGTCTCGAAACACATGCGCCACTTCTCGCTCATTGATTTGCTCTCCGGAGACGTTACTTTGTGCCATCTCTTTCGACGGCATGATCTCCTGCTAAAAAGCGCAATTTTGTGCATTCTGAAAATATTCGCAGGTTTTGGCCAATATATCAGGAGAACATGAAGTGGAATGAGGTATACTAAATTTCAGCTTCAAATGCATCGCCTTAAAGTTGCCAATAAGAGGCGCAGGCCTTTCAAGAGGTGTTCGAAAATTCTGCGTCTCTTCGTTAAACAGTCACTGTCTCGAAACACATGCGCCACTTCTCCCTCATTGATTTGCTCTCCGGAGACGTTACTTTGTGCCATCTCTTTCGACGGCATGTTCTCCTGTTACAAAGCGCAATTATGTGCATTCTGAAAATATTCGCAGGTTTTGGCCAATGTATCAGGAGAACATGAAGTGGAAAGATGTACACTAAATTTCAGCTTCAAAGGCATCACCTTAAAGTTGCCAGTAAGAGGCGCAGGCCTTTCAAGAGGTGTTCGAAAATTCTGCGTCTCTTCGTTAAACAGTCACTGTCTCGAAACATCAGCGCCACTTCTCGCTCTTTGATTTGCTCTCCGGAGACGTTACTTTGTGCCATCTCTTTCGACGGCATGTTCTCCTATTACAAAGGGCAATTTTGTGCCTTCTGAAAATTTTCGCCAGATTTTGGCCAACATATCATGAGAACATAAAGTGGAAAGAGGTATAGTAAATTCCAGCTTCAAAGGCATCGCCTTAAAGTTGCAAATATAAGGCGCAGGCCTTTCAAGAGGCGTTCCAAAATTCTGCGTCTCTTCGTTAAACAGTCACTGTCTCGAAACATCTGCGCCACTCCACGCTCTTTGATTTGCTCTATGGAGACTTTATTTTGTGCCATCTCTTTCAACGGCATGATCTCCTATTACAAAGGGCAATTTTGTGCCTTCTGAAAATTTTCGCCAGATTTTGGCCAACATATCATGAGAACATAAAGTGGAAAGAGGTATACTAAATTCCAGCTTCAAAGGCATCGCCTTAAAGTTGCAAATACAAGGCGCAGGCCTTTCAAGAGGCGTTCCAAAATTCTGCGTCTCTTCGTTAAACAGTCACTGTCTCGAAACATCTGCGCCATTCCACGCTCTTTGATTTGCTCTATGGAGACTTTACTTTGTGCCATCTCTTTCGACGGCATGTTCTCCTGTTGCAAAGCGCAATTTTGTGCATTCTGAAAATATTCGCCAGATTTTGGCCAACATATCATGAGAACATAAAGTGGAAAGAGGTATACTAAATTCCAGCTTCAAAGGCATCGCCTTAAAGTTGCAAATATAAGGCGCAGGCCTTTCAAGAGGCGTTCCAAAATTCTGCGTCTCTTCGTTAAACAGTCACTGTCTCGAAACATCTGCGCCACTCCACGCTCTTTGATTTGCTCTATGGAGACTTTACTTTGTGCCATCTCTTTCAACGGCATGATCTCCTGCTAAAAAGCGCAATTTTGTGCATTCTGAAAATATTCGCAGGTTTTGGCCAATATATCAGGAGAACATGAAGTTGAATGAGGTATACTAAATTTCAGATTCAAAGGCATCGCCTTAAAGTTGCTAATAAGAGGCGCAGGCCTTTCAAGAGGCGATCGCAAATTCTGCTCCTCTTCGTCAAGAGTCACTGTCTCGAAACATCTGCGCCACTTCTCGCTCATTGATTTGCTCTCCGGAGACGTTACTTTGTGTCATCTCTTTCGACGGCATGTTCTCCTGTTGCAAAGCGCAATTTTGTGCATTCTGAAAATATTCGCAGGTTTTGGCCAATATATCAGGGGAACATGAAGTGGAATGAGGTATACTAAATTTCAGATAGAAAGGCATCGCCTTTAAGTTGCTAATAAGAGGCGCAGGCGTTTCAAGAGGTGTTCGAAAATTCTGCGCCTCTTCGTTAAACAGTCACTGTCTCGAAACACATGCGCCACTTCTCGCTCATTGATTGCTCCGGAGACGTTACTTTGTGCCATCTCTTTCGACGGCATGTTCTCCTGTTGCAAAGCGCAATTTTGTGCATTCTGAAAATATTCGCAGGTTTTGGCCAATATATCAGGGGAACATGAAGTGGAATGAGGTATACTAAATTTCAGATTCAAAGGCATCGCCTTAAAGTTGCCAATAAGAGGCGCAGGCCTTTCAAGAGGCGTTCCAAAATTCTGCGTCTCTTCGTTAAACAGTCACTGTCTCGAAACATCTGCGCCACTCCACGCTCTTTGATTTGCTCTCCGGAGACGTTACTTTGTGCCATCCCTTTCGACGGCATGTTCTCCTGTTACAAAGCGCAATTTTGTGCGTTCTGAAAATTTTCGCCAGATTTTGGCCAATATATCATGAGAACATGAAGTGGAATGAGGTATACTAAATTTCAGATACAAAGGCATCGCCTTTAAGTTGCTAATAAGAGGCGCAGGCGTTTCAAGAGGTGTTCGAAAATTCTGCGCCTCTTCGTTAAACAGTCACTGTCTCGAAACACATGCGCCACTTCTCGCTCATTGATTTGCTCTCCGGAGACGTTACTTTGTGCCATCTCTTTCGACGGCATGTTCTCCTGTTGCAAAGCGCAATTTTGTGCATTCTGAAAATATTCGCAGGTTTTGGCCAATATATCAGGGGAACATGAAGTGGAATGAGGTATACTAAATTTCAGATTCAAAGGCATCGCCTTAAAGTTGCCAATAAGAGGCGCAGGCCTTTCAAGAGGTGTTCGAAAATTCTGCGTCTCTTCCTTAAACAGTCACTGTCTCAAAACACATGCGCCACTTCTCGCTCATTGATTTGCTCTCCGGAGACGTTACTTTGTGCCATCTCTTTCGACGGCATGTTCTCCTATTACAAAGGGCAATTTTGTGCCTTCTGAAAATTTTCGCCAGATTTTGGCCAACATATCATGAGAACCTAAAGTGGAAAGAGGTATACTAAATTCCAGCTTCAAAGGCATCGCCTTAAAGTTGCAAATATAAGGCGCAGGCCTTTCAAGAGGCGTTCCAAAATTCTGCGTCTCTTCGTTAAACAGTCACTGTCTCGAAACATCTGCGCCACTCCACGCTCTTTGATTTGCTCTATGGAGACTTTACTTTGTGCCATCTCTTTCAACGGCATGATCTCCTGCTAAAAAGCGCAATTTTGTGCATTCTGAAAATATTCGCAGGTTTTGGCCAATATATCAGGAGAACATGAAGTGGAATGAGGTATACTAAATTTCAGATTCAAAGGCATCGCCTTAAAGTTGCTAATAAGAGGCGCAGGCCTTTCAAGAGGCGTTCGAAAATTCTGCTCCTCTTCGTTAAAGAGTCACTGTCTCGAAACATCTGCGCCACTTCTCGCTCTTTGATTTGCTCTCCGGAGACGTTACTTTGTGCCATCCCTTTCGACGGCATATTCTCCTGTTACAAAGCGCAATTTCGTGCGTTCTGAAAATTTTCGCCAGATTTTGGCCAATATATCATGAGAACATGAAGTGGAATGAGGTATACTAAATTTCAGATACAAAGGCATCGCCTTTAAGTTGCTAATAAGAGGCGCAGGCGTTTCAAGAGGTGTTCGAAAATTCTGCGCCTCTTCGTTAAACAGTCACTGTCTCGAAACACATGCGCCACTTCTCGCTCTTTGATTTGCTCTCCGGAGACGTTACTTTATGCCATCTCTTTCGACGGCATGTTCTCCTGTTACAAAGCGCAATTTTGTGCATTCTGAAAATATTCGCAGGTTTTGGCCAATATATCAGGGGAACATGGAGTGGAATGAGGTATACTAAATTTCAGATTCAAAGGCATCGCCTTAAAGTTGCCAATAAGAGGCGCATGCCTTTCAAGAAGTGTTCGAAAATTCTGCGTCTCTTCCTTAAACAGTCACTGTCTCGAAACACATGCGCCACTTCTCGCTCATTGATTTGCTCTCCGGAGACGTTACTTTGTGCCATCTCTTTCGACGGCATGTTCTCCTGTTACAAAGCGCAATTTTGTGCGTTTAGAAAATTTTCGCCAGATTTTGGCCATTGTATCATGAGAACATGAAGTGGAAAGAGGTATACTAAATTTCAGCTTCAAATGCATCGCCATAAAGTTGCCAATAAGAGGCGCAGGCCTTTCAAGAGGTGTTCGAAAATTCTGCGTCTCTTCGTTAAACAGTCACTGTCTCGAAACATCAGCGCCACTCCTCGCTTTTTGATTTGCTCTATGGAGACTTTACATTGTGCCATCTCTTTCAACGGCATGATCTCCTGCTAAAAAGCGCAATTTTGTGCATTCTGAAAATAATCGCAGGTTTTGGCCAATATATCAGGGGAACATGGAGTGGAATGAGGTATACTAAATTTCAGATTCAAAGGCATCGCCTTAAAGTTGCCAATAAGAGGCGCATGCCTTTCAAGAAGTGTTCGAAAATTCTGCGCCTCTTCGTTAAACATTCACTGTCTCGAAACACATGCGCCACTTCTCGCTCTTTGATTTGCTCTCCGGAGACGTTACTTTGTGCCATCTCTTTCGACGGCATGTTCTCCTGTTACAAAGCGCAATTTTGTGCATTCTGAAAATATTCGCAGGTTTTGGCCAATATATCAGGGGAACATGGAGTGGAATGAGGTATACTAAATTTCAGATTCAAAGGCATCGCCTTAAAGTTGCCAATAAGAGGCGCATGCCTTTCAAGAAGTGTTCGAAAATTCTGCGTCTCTTCCTTAAACAGTCACTGTCTCGAAACACATGCGCCACTTCTCGCTCATTGATTTGCTCTCCGGAGACGTTACTTTGTGCCATCTCTTTCGACGGCATGTTCTCCTGTTACAAAGCGCAATTTTGTGCGTTTAGAAAATTTTCGCCAGATTTTGGCCATTGTATCATGAGAACATGAAGTGGAAAGAGGTATACTAAATTTCAGCTTCAAATGCATCGCCATAAAGTTGCCAATAAGAGGCGCAGGCCTTTCAAGAGGTGTTCGAAAATTCTGCGTCTCTTCGTTAAACAGTCACTGTCTCGAAACATCAGCGCCACTCCTCGCTTTTTGATTTGCTCTATGGAGACTTTACATTGTGCCATCTCTTTCAACGGCATGATCTCCTGCTAAAAAGCGCAATTTTGTGCATTCTGAAAATATTCGCAGGTTTTGGCCAATATATCAGGAGAACATGAAGTGGAATGAGGTATACTAAATTTCAGCTGCAAATGCATCGCCTTAAAGTTGCCAATAAGAGGCGCAGGCCTTTCAAGAGGTGTTCGAAAATTCTGCGTCTCTTCGTTAAACAGTCACTGTCTCGAAACACATGCGCCACTTCTCGCTCATTGATTTGCTCCCCGGAGACGTTACTTTGTGCCATCACTTTCGACGGCATGTTCTCCTGTTGCAAAGCGCAATTTTGTGCATTCTGAAAATATTCGCAGGTTTTGGCCAATATATCATGAGAACATGAAGTGGAAAGAGGTATACTAAATTTCAGCTTCAAATGCATCGCCTTAAAGTTGCCAATAAGAGGCGCAGGCCTTTCAAGAGGTGTTCGAAAATTCTGCGTCTCTTCGTAAACAGTCACTGTCTCGAAACATCTGCGCCACTTCTCGCTCTTTGATTTGCTCTCTGGAGACGTTATCTTGTGCCATCTCTTTCGACGGCATGTTCTCCTATTACAAAGGGCAATTTTGTGCCTTCTGAAAATTTTCGCCAGATTTTGGCCAACATATCATGAGAACATAAAGTGGAAAGAGGTATACTAAATTCCAGCTTCAAAGGCATCGCCTTAAAGTTGCAAATACAAGGCGCAGGCCTTTCAAGAGGCGTTCGAAAATTCTGCTCCTCTTCGTTAAACAGTCACTGTCTCGAAACATCTGCGCCATTCCACGCTCTTTGATTTGCTCTCCGGAGACGTTACTTTGTGCCATCCCTTTCGACGGCATGTTCTCCTGTTACAAAGCGCAATTTTGTGCGTTCTGAAAACTTTCGCCAGATTTTGGCCAATATATCATGAGAACATGAAGTGGAATGAGGTATACTTAAATTTCAGATACAAAGGCATCGCCTTTAAGTTGCTAATAAGAGGCGCAGGCGTTTCAAGAGGTGTTCGAAAATTCTGCGCCTCTTCGTTAAACAGTCACTGTCTCGAAACACATGCGCCACTTCTCGCTCATTGATTTGCTCTCCGGAGACGTTACTTTGTGCCATCTCTTTCGACGGCATGTTCTCCTGTTACAAAGCGCAATTTTGTGCATTCTGAAAATATTCGCAGGTTTTGGCCAATATATCAGGGGAACATGAAGTGGAATGAGGTATACTAAATTTCAGATTCAAAGGCATCGCCTTAAAGTTGCCAATAAGAGGCGACGGCCTTTCAAGAGGTGTTCGAAAATTCTGCGTCTCTTCCTTAAACAGTAACTGTCTCGAAACATCTGCGCCACTCCTCGCTCTTTGATTTGCTCTATGGAGACTTTACATTGTGCCATCTCTTTCAACGGCATGATCTCCTGCTAAAAAGCGCAATTTTGTGCATTCTGAAAATATTCGCAGGTTTTGGCCAATATATCAGGAGAACATGAAGTGGAATGAGGTATACTAAATTTCAGCTTCAAATGCATCGCCTTAAAGTTGCCAATAAGAGGCGCAGGCCTTTCAAGAGGTGTTCGAAAATTCTGCGTCTCTTCGTTAAACAGTCACTGTCTCGAAACACATGCGCCACTTCTCCCTCATTGATTTGCTCCCCGGAGACGTTACTTTGTGCCATCTCTTTCGACGGCATGTTCTCCTGTTACAAAGCGCAATTATGTGCATTCTGAAAATATTCGCAGGTTTTGGCCAATGTATGAGGAGAACATGAAGTGGAAAGATGTACACTAAATTTCAGCTTCAAAGGCATCACCTTAAAGTTGCCAATAAGAGGCGCAGGCCTTTCAAGAGGTGTTCGAAAATTCTGCGTCTCTTCGTTAAACAGTCACTGTCTCGAAACATCAGCGCCACTTCTCGCTCTTTGATTTGCTCTCTGGAGACGTTACTTTGTGCCATCCCTTTCGACGGCATGTTCTCCTGTTACAAAGCGCAATTTTGTGCGTTCTGATAATTTTCGCCAGATTTTGGCCAATATATCATGAGAACATGAAGTGGAATGAGGTATACTAAATTTCAGATACAAAGGCATCGCCTTTAAGTTGCTAATAAGAGGCGCAGGCCTTTCAAGAGGTGTTCGAAAATTCTGCGTCTCTTCGTAAACAGTCACTGTCTGGAAACATCTGCGCCATTCCACGCTCTTTGATTTGCTCTCCGGAGACGTTACTTTGTGCCATCCCTTTCGACGGCATGTTCTCCTGTTACAAAGCGCAATTTTGTGCGTTCTGAAAACTTTCGCCAGATTTTGGCCAATATATCATGAGAACATGAAGTGGAATGAGGTATACTTAAATTTCAGATACAAAGGCATCGCCTTTAAGTTGCTAATAAGAGGCGCAGGCGTTTCAAGAGGTGTTCGAAAATTCTGCGCCTCTTCGTTAAACAGTCACTGTCTCGAAACACATGCGCCACTTCTCGCTCATTGATTTGCTCTCCGGAGACGTTACTTTGTGCCATCTCTTTCGACGGCATGTTCTCCTGTTACAAAGCGCAATTTTGTGCATTCTGAAAATATTCGCAGGTTTTGGCCAATATATCAGGGGAACATGAAGTGGAATGAGGTATACTAAATTTCAGATTCAAAGGCATCGCCTTAAAGTTGCCAATAAGAGGCGCAGGCCTTTCAAGAGGTGTTCGAAAATTCTGCGTCTCTTCCTTAAACAGTCACTGTCTCGAAACATCTGCGCCACTCCTCGCTCTTTGATTTGCTCTATGGAGACTTTACATTGTGCCATCTCTTTCAACGGCATGATCTCCTGCTAAAAAGCGCACTTTTGTGCATTCTGAAAATATTCGCAGGTTTTGGCCAACATATCAGGAGAACATGAAGTGGAAAGATGTACACTAAATTTCAGCTTCAAAGGCATCACCTTAAAGTTGCCAATAAGAGGCGCAGGCCTTTCAAGAGGTGTTCGAAAATTCTGCGTCTCTTCGTTAAACAGTCACTGTCTCGAAACATCAGCGCCACTTCTCGCTCTTTGATTTGCTCTCCGGAGACGTTACTTTGTGCCATCCCTTTCGACGGCATGTTCTCCTATTACAAAGGGCAAATTTGTGCCTTCTGAAAATTTTCGCCAGATTTTGGCCAACATATCATGAGAACATAAAGTGGAAAGAGGTATACTAAATTCCAGCTTCAAAGGCATCGCCTTAAAGTTGCAAATATAAGGCGCAGGCCTTTCAAGAGGCGTTCCAAAATTCTGCGTCTCTTCGTTAAACAGTCACTGTCTCGAAACACATGCGCCACTTCTCCCTCATTGATTTGCTCTCCGGAGACGTTACTTTGTGCCATCTCTTTCAACGGCATGATCTCCTGCTAAAAAGCGCAATTTTGTGCATTCTGAAAATATTCGCAGGTTTTGGCCAATATATCAGGAGAACATGAAGTGGAATGAGGTATACTAAATTTCAGATTCAAAGGCATCGCCTTAAAGTTGCTAATAAGAGGCGCAGGCCTTTCAAGAGGCGTTCGAAAATTCTGCTCCTCTTCGTCAAGAGTCACTGTCTCGAAACATCTGCGCCACTTCTCGCTCATTGATTTGCTCTCCGGAGACGTTACTTTGTGCCATCTCTTTCGACGGCATGTTCTCCTGTTGCAAAGCGCAATTTTGTGCATTCTGAAAATATTCGCAGGTTTTGGCCAATATATCAGGGGAACATGAAGTGGAATGAGGTATACTAAATTTCAGATACAAAGGCATCGCCTTTAAGTTGCTAATAAGAGGCGCAGGCGTTTCAAGAGGTGTTCAAAAATTCTGCGCCTCTTCGTTAAACAGTCACTGTCTCGAAACACATGCGCCACTTCTCGCTCATTGAATTGCTCTCCGGAGACGTTACTTTGTGCCATCTCTTTCGACGGCATGTTCTCCTATTACAAAGGGCAATTTTGTGCCTTCTGAAAATTTTCGCCAGATTTTGGCCAACATATCATGAGAACATAAAGTGGAAAGAGGTATACTAAATTCCAGCTTCAAAGGCATCGCCTTAAAGTTGCAAATACAAGGCGCAGGCCTTTCAAGAGGCGTTCGAAAATTCTGCTCCTCTTCGTTAAACAGTCACTGTCTCGAAACATCTGCGCCATTCCACGCTCTTTGATTTGCTCTCCGGAGACGTTACTTTGTGCCATCCCTTTCGACGGCATGTTCTCCTGTTACAAAGCGCAATTTTGTGCGTTCTGAAAACTTTCGCCAGATTTTGGCCAATATATCATGAGAACATGAAGTGGAATGAGGTATACTTAAATTTCAGATACAAAGGCATCGCCTTTAAGTTGCTAATAAGAGGCGCAGGCGTTTCAAGAGGTGTTCGAAAATTCTGCGCCTCTTCGTTAAACATTCACTGTCTCGAAACACATGCGCCACTTTTCGCTCATTGATTTGCTCTCCGGAGACGTTACTTTGTGCCATCTCTTTCGACGGCATGTTCTCCTGTTACAAAGCGCAATTTTGTGCATTCTGAAAATATTCGCAGGTTTTGGCCAATATATCAGGGGAACATGAAGTGGAATGAGGTATACTAAATTTCAGATACAAAGGCATCGCCTTAAAGTTGCCAATAAGAGGCGCAGGCCTTTCAAGAGGTGTTCGAAAATTCTGCGTCTCTTCCTTAAACAGTCACTGTCTCGAAACATCTGCGCCACTCCTCGCTCTTTGATTTGCTCTATGGAGACTTTACATTGTGCCATCTCTTTCAACGGCATGATCTCCTGCTAAAAAGCGCAATTTTGTGCATTCTGAAAATATTCGCAGGTTTTGGCCAATATATCAGGAGAACATGAAGTGGAATGAGGTATACTAAATTTCAGCTTCAAATGCATCGCCTTAAAGTTGCCTATAAGAGGCGCAGGCCTTTCAAGAGGTGTTCGAAAATTCTGCGTCTCTTCGTTAAACAGTCACTGTCTCGAAACACATGCGCCACTTCTCGCTCATTGATTTGCTCTCCGGAGACGTTACTTTGTGCCATCTCTTTCGACGGCATGTTCTCCTGTTACAAAGCGCAATTTTGTGCGTTTAGAAAATTTTCGCCAGATTTTGGCCATTGTATCATGAGAACATGAAGTGGAAAGAGGTATACTAAATTTCAGCTTCAAATGCATCGCCATAAAGTTGCCAATAAGAGGCGCAGGCCTTTCAAGAGGTGTTCGAAAATTCTGCGTCTCTTCGTTAAACAGTCACTGTCTCGAAACACATGCGCCACTTCTCGCTCATTGATTTGCTCTCCGGAGACGTTACTTTGTGCCATCTCTTTCGACGGCATGTTCTCCTGTTACAAAGCGCAATTTTGTGCGTTTAGAAAATTTTCGCCAGATTTTGGCCATTGTATCATGAGAACATGAAGTGGAAAGAGGTATACTAAATTTCAGCTTCAAATGCATCGCCATAAAGTTGCCAATAAGAGGCGCAGGCCTTTCAAGAGGTGTTCGAAAATTCTGCGTCTCTTCGTTAAACAGTCACTGTCTCGAAACATCAGCGCCACTCCTCGCTTTTTGATTTGCTCTATGGAGACTTTACATTGTGCCATCTCTTTCAACGGCATGATCTCCTGCTAAAAAGCGCAATTTTGTGCATTCTGAAAATATTCGCAGGTTTTGGCCAATATATCAGGAGAACATGAAGTGGAATGAGGTATACTAAATTTCAGCTGCAAATGCATCGCCTTAAAGTTGCCAATAAGAGGCGCAGGCCTTTCAAGATGTGTTCGAAAATTCTGCGTCTCTTCGTTAAACAGTCACTGTCTCGAAACACATGCGCCACTTCTCGCTCATTGATTTGCTCCCCGGAGACGTTACTTTGTGCCATCACTTTCGACGGCATGTTCTCCTGTTGCAAAGCGCAATTTTGTGCATTCTGAAAATATTCGCAGGTTTTGGCCAATATATCATGAGAACATGAAGTGGAAAGAGGTATACTAAATTTCAGCTTCAAATGCATCGCCTTAAAGTTGCCAATAAGAGGCGCAGGCCTTTCAAGAGGTGTTCGAAAATTCTGCGTCTCTTCGTAAACAGTCACTGTCTCGAAACATCTGCGCCACTTCTCGCTTTTTGATTTGCTCTCTGGAGACGTTATCTTGTGCCATCTCTTTCGACGCATGTTCTCCTATTACAAAGGGCAATTTTGTGCCTTCTGAAAATTTTCGCCAGATTTTGGCCAACATATCATGAGAACATAAAGTGGAAAGAGGTATACTAAATTCCAGCTTCAAAGGCATCGCCTTAAAGTTGCAAATACAAGGCGCAGGCCTTTCAAGAGGCGTTCGAAAATTCTGCTCCTCTTCGTTAAACAGTCACTGTCTCGAAACATCTGCGCCATTCACGCTCTTTGATTTGCTCTCCGGAGACGTTACTTTGTGCCATCCCTTTCGACGGCATGTTCTCCTGTTACAAAGCGCAATTTTGTGCGTTCTGAAAACTTTCGCCAGATTTTGGCCAATATATCATGAGAACATGAAGTGGAATGAGGTATACTTAAATTTCAGATACAAAGGCATCACCTTAAAGTTGCCAATAAGAGGCGCAGGCCTTTCAAGAGGTGTTCGAAAATTCTGCGTCTCTTCGTTAAACAGTCACTGTCTCGAAACATCAGCGCCACTTCTCGCTCTTTGATTTGCTCTCCGGAGACGTTACTTTGTGCCATCCCTTTCGACGGCATGTTCTCCTATTACAAAGGGCAAATTTGTGCCTTCTGAAAATTTTCGCCAGATTTTGGCCAACATATCATGAGAACATAAAGTGGAAAGAGGTATACTAAATTCCAGCTTCAAAGGCATCGCCTTAAAGTTGCAAATATAAGGCGCAGGCCTTTCAAGAGGCGTTCCAAAATTCTGCGTCTCTTCGTTAAACAGTCACTGTCTCGAAACACATGCGCCACTTCTCCCTCATTGATTTGCTCTCCGGAGACGTTACTTTGTGCCATCTCTTTCAACGGCATGATCTCCTGCTAAAAAGCGCAATTTTGTCATTCTGAAAATATTCGCAGGTTTTGGCCAATATATCAGGAGAACATGAAGTGGAATGAGGTATACTAAATTTCAGATTCAAAGGCATCGCCTTAAAGTTGCTAATAAGAGGCGCAGGCCTTTCAAGAGGCGTTCGAAAATTCTGCTCCTCTTCGTCAAGAGTCACTGTCTCGAAACATCTGCGCCACTTCTCGCTCATTGATTTGCTCTCCGGAGACGTTACTTTGTGCCATCTCTTTCGACGGCATGTTCTCCTGTTGCAAAGAGCAATTTTGTGCATTCTGAAAATATTCGCAGGTTTTGGCCAATATATCAGGGGAACATGAAGTGGAATGAGGTATACTAAATTTCAGATACAAAGGCATCGCCTTTAAGTTGCTAATAAGAGGCGCAGGCGTTTCAAGAGGTGTTCAAAATTCTGCGCCTCTTCGTTAAACAGTCACTGTCTCGAAACACATGCGCCACTTCTCGCTCATTGAATTGCTCTCCGGAGACGTTACTTTGTGCCATCTCTTTCGACGGCATGTTCTCCTATTACAAAGGGCAATTTTGTGCCTTCTGAAAATTTTCGCCAGATTTTGGCCAACATATCATGAGAACATAAAGTGGAAAGAGGTATACTAAATTCCAGCTTCAAAGGCATCGCCTTAAAGTTGCAAATACAAGGCGCAGGCCTTTCAAGAGGCGTTCGAAAATTCTGCTCCTCTTCGTTAAACAGTCACTGTCTCGAAACATCTGCGCCATTCCACGCTCTTTGATTTGCTCTCCGGAGACGTTACTTTGTGCCATCCCTTTCGACGGCATGTTCTCCTGTTACAAAGCGCAATTTTGTGCGTTCTGAAAACTTTCGCCAGATTTTGGCCAATATATCATGAGAACATGAAGTGGAATGAGGTATACTTAAATTTCAGATACAAAGGCATCGCCTTTAAGTTGCTAATAAGAGGCGCAGGCGTTTCAAGAGGTGTTCGAAAATTCTGCGCCTCTTCGTTAAACATTCACTGTCTCGAAACACATGCGCCACTTTTCGCTCATTGATTTGCTCTCCGGAGACGTTACTTTGTGCCATCTCTTTCGACGGCATGTTCTCCTGTTACAAAGCGCAATTTTGTGCATTCTGAAAATATTCGCAGGTTTTGGCCAATATATCAGGGGAACATGAAGTGGAATGAGGTATACTAAATTTCAGATACAAAGGCATCGCCTTAAAGTTGCCAATAAGAGGCGCAGGCCTTTCAAGAGGTGTTCGAAAATTCTGCGTCTCTTCCTTAAACAGTCACTGTCTCGAAACATCTGCGCCACTCCTCGCTCTTTGATTTGCTCTATGGAGACTTTACATTGTGCCATCTCTTTCAACGGCATGATCTCCTGCTAAAAAGCGCAATTTTGTGCATTCTGAAAATATTCGCAGGTTTTGGCCAATATATCAGGAGAACATGAAGTGGAATGAGGTATACTAAATTTCAGCTTCAAATGCATCGCCTTAAAGTTGCCAATAAGAGGCGCAGGCCTTTCAAGAGGTGTTCGAAAATTCTGCGTCTCTTCGTTAAACAGTCACTGTCTCGAAACACATGCGCCACTTCTCGCTCATTGATTTGCTCTCCGGAGACGTTACTTTGTGCCATCTCTTTCGACGGCATGTTCTCCTGTTACAAAGCGCAATTTTGTGCGTTTAGAAAATTTTCGCCAGATTTTGGCCATTGTATCATGAGAACATGAAGTGGAAAGAGGTATACTAAATTTCAGCTTCAAATGCATCGCCATAAAGTTGCCAATAAGAGGCGCAGGCCTTTCAAGAGGTGTTCGAAAATTCTGCGTCTCTTCGTTAAACAGTCACTGTCTCGAAACATCAGCGCCACTCCTCGCTTTTTGATTTGCTCTATGGAGACTTTACATTGTGCCATCTCTTTCAACGGCATGATCTCCTGCTAAAAAGCGCAATTTTGTGCATTCTGAAAATATTCGCAGGTTTTGGCCAATATATCAGGAGAACATGAAGTGGAATGAGGTATACTAAATTTCAGCTGCAAATGCATCGCCTTAAAGTTGCCAATAAGAGGCGCAGGCCTTTCAAGAGGTGTTCGAAAATTCTGCGTCTCTTCGTTAAACAGTCACTGTCTCGAAACACATGCGCCACTTCTCGCTCATTGATTTGCTCCCGGAGACGTTACTTTGTGCCATCACTTTCGACGGCATGTTCTCCTGTTGCAAAGCGCAATTTTGTGCATTCTGAAAATATTCGCAGGTTTTGGCCAATATATCATGAGAACATGAAGTGGAAAGAGGTATACTAAATTTCAGCTTCAAATGCATCGCCTTAAAGTTGCCAATAAGAGGCGCAGGCCTTTCAAGAGGTGTTCGAAAATTCTGCGTCTCTTCGTAAACAGTCACTGTCTCGAAACATCTGCGCCACTTCTCGCTCTTTGATTTGCTCTCTGGAGACGTTATCTTGTGCCATCTCTTTCGACGGCATGTTCTCCTATTACAAAGGGCAATTTTGTGCCTTCTGAAAATTTTCGCCAGATTTTGGCCAACATATCATGAGAACATAAAGTGGAAAGAGGTATACTAAATTCCAGCTTCAAAGGCATCGCCTTAAAGTTGCAAATACAAGGCGCAGGCCTTTCAAGAGGCGTTCGAAAATTCTGCTCCTCTTCGTTAAACAGTCACTGTCTCGAAACATCTGCGCCATTCCACGCTCTTTGATTTGCTCTCCGGAGACGTTACTTTGTGCCATCCCTTTCGACGGCATGTTCTCCTGTTACAAAGCGCAATTTTGTGCGTTCTGAAAACTTTCGCCAGATTTTGGCCAATATATCATGAGAACATGAAGTGGAATGAGGTATACTTAAATTTCAGATACAAAGGCATCGCCTTTAAGTTGCTAATAAGAGGCGCAGGCGTTTCAAGAGGTGTTCGAAAATTCTGCGCCTCTTCGTTAAACAGTCACTGTCTCGAAACACATGCGCCACTTCTCGCTCATTGATTTGCTCTCCGGAGACGTTACTTTGTGCCATCTCTTTCGACGGCATGTTCTCCTGTTACAAAGCGCAATTTTGTGCATTCTGAAAATATTCGCAGGTTTTGGCCAATATATCAGGGAACATGAAGTGGAATGAGGTATACTAAATTTCAGATTCAAAGGCATCGCCTTAAAGTTGCCAATAAGAGGCGCAGGCCTTTCAAGAGGTGTTCGAAAATTCTGCGTCTCTTCCTTAAACAGTCACTGTCTCGAAACATCTGCGCCACTCCTCGCTCTTTGATTTGCTCTATGGAGACTTTACATTGTGCCATCTCTTTCAACGGCATGATCTCCTGCTAAAAAGCGCAATTTTGTGCATTCTGAAAATATTCGCAGGTTTTGGCCAATATATCAGGAGAACATGAAGTGGAATGAGGTATACTAAATTTCAGCTTCAAATGCATCGCCTTAAAGTTGCCAATAAGAGGCGCAGGCCTTTCAAGAGGTGTTCGAAAATTCTGCGTCTCTTCGTTAAACAGTCACTGTCTCGAAACACATGCGCCACTTCTCCCTCATTGATTTGCTCTCCGGAGACGTTACTTTGTGCCATCTCTTTCGACGGCATGTTCTCCTGTTACAAAGCGCAATTATGTGCATTCTGAAAATATTCGCAGGTTTTGGCCAATGTATCAGGAGAACATGAAGTGGAAAGATGTACACTAAATTTCAGCTTCAAAGGCATCACCTTAAAGTTGCCAATAAGAGGCGCAGGCCTTTCAAGAGGTGTTCGAAATTCTGCGTCTCTTCGTTAAACAGTCACTGTCTCGAAACATCAGCGCCACTTCTCGCTCTTTGATTTGCTCTCCGGAGACGTTACTTTGTGCCATCCCTTTCGACGGCATGTTCTCCTATTACAAAGGGCAATTTTGTGCCTTCTGAAAATTTTCGCCAGATTTTGGCCAACATATCATGAGAACATAAAGTGGAAAGAGGTATACTAAATTCCAGCTTCAAAGGCATCGCCTTAAAGTTGCAAATATAAGGCGCAGGCCTTTCAAGAGGCGTTCCAAAATTCTGCGTCTCTTCGTTAAACAGTCACTGTCTCGAAACACATGCGCCACGCGCCACTTCTCGCTCATTGATTTGCTCCCCGGAGACGTTACTTTGTGCCATCTCTTTCCACGGCATGTTCTCGCGCAATTTTGTGCATTCT
>NW_027485921.1:0-28947 GCF_050908995.1 Andrena cerasifolii
TTGAATCCGATATTAGAACCGATATTGAAAAACCGATATTGTAAAACAAATATTGAAAAACTGATATTGAAAAACCGATTTTGAAAAACAAATATTGAAAAACCTATATCGAAAAACTGATATTGCAAAACCGATATTGAATCCGATATTAGAACCGATATTAGAACCGATATTGAAAAACCGATATTGTAAAACAAATATTGAAAAACTGATATCGAAAAACTGATATTGAAAAACCGATATTGAAAAACCTATATCGAAAAACTGATATTGAAAAACCGATATTGAAAAACCGATATTGAAAAACTGATATCGAAAAACTGATATTGAAAAACCGATATTGAAAAACCGATATTGAATCCGATATTAGAACCGATATTCAAAAACCGATATTGGAGAACAAATATTGAAAAACCGATATTGAAAAACAAATATTGAAAAACTGATATCGCAAAACTGATATTGAAAAACCGATATTGAAAAACCGATATTGAATCCGATATTAGAACCGATATTGAAAAACCGATGTTGGAGAACAAATATTGAAAAACTGATATCGAAAAACTGATATTGAAAAACCGATATTGAATCCGATATTAGAACCGATATTCAAAAACCGATATTGGAGAACAAATATTGAAAAAATGATATCGAAAAACTGATATTGAAAAACCGATTTTGAAAAACAAAGATTGAAAAACTGATATCGAAAAACTGATATTGAAAAACCGATATTGAATCCGATATTAGAACCGATATTCAAAAACCGATATTGGAGAACAAATATTGAAAAAATGATATCGAAAAACTGATATTGCAAAACCGATATTGAATCCGATATTAGAACCGATATTGTAAAACAAATATTGAAAAACTGTTATCGAAAAACTGATATTGAAAAACCGATATTGAAAAACCGATATTGAAAAACCTATATCGAAAAACTGATATTGCAAAACCGATATTGAATCCGATATTAGAACCGATATTGAAAAACCGATATTGTAAAACAAATATTGAAAAACTGATATTGAAAAACCGATTTTGAAAAACAAATATTGAAAAACCTATATCGAAAAACTGATATTGCAAAACCGATATTGAATCCGATATTAGAACCGATATTGAAAAACCGATATTGTAAAACAAATATTGAAAGACTGATATCGAAAAACTGATATTGAAAAACCGATATTGAAAAACCGATATTGAAAAACCTATATCGAAAAACTGATATTGCAAAAAAGATATTGAATCCGATATTAGAACCGATATTGAAAAACCGATATTGTAAAACAAATATTGAAAAACTGATATCGAAAAACTGATATTGAAAAACCGATATTGAAAAACCGATATTGAAAAACCTATATCGAAAAACTGATATTGCAAAACCGATATTGAATCCGATATTAGAACCGATATTGAAAAACCGATATTGAAAAACTGATATTGAAAAACCGATATTGAAAAACCGATATTGAAACCGATATTAGAACCGATATTGAAAAACCGATATTGTAAAACAAATATTGAAAAACTGATATCGAAAAACTGATATTGAAAAACTGATATCGTAAAACTGATATTGCAAAACCGATATTGAAAAACCGATATTCAATCCGATATCAGAACCGATATTCAAAAACCGATATTGAAAACCGATATTAGAACCGATATTGAAAAACCGATATTGTAAAACAAATATTGAAAAACCTATATCGAAAAACTGATATTGAAAAACCGATATTGAAAAACCGATATTGAAAACCGATATTGAAAAACCGATATTGAATCCGATATCAGAACCGATATTCAAAAACCGATATTGGAGAACAAATATTGAAAAACTGATATCGATAAACTGGTATTGATAAACCGATATTAAAAAACTGATATCGAAAAACTGATATTGAAAAACCGATATTGAAAAACCGATATTGAAAAACCGATATTGAAAAACCTATATCGAAAAACTGATATTGCAAAACCGATATTGAATCCGATATTAGAACCGATATTGTAAAACAAATATTGAAAAACTGTTATCGAAAAACTGATATTGAAAAACCGATATTAAAAAACTGATATCGAAAAACTGATATTGAAAAACCGATATTGAAAAACCGATATTGAAACCGATATTAGAACCGATAATGAAAAACCGATATTGAAAAACCGATATTGTAAAACTGATATGGAAAAACCGATATTGAATCCGATAATAGAACCGATATTCAAAAACCGATATTGGAGAACAAATATTGAAAAACTGATATCGAAAAACTGAAATTGAAAAACCGATATTGAATCCGATATTAGAACCGATATTGAAAAACCGATATTGTAAAACAAATATTGAAAAACAGATATCGAAAAACTGATATTGAAAAACCGATATTGAAAAACCTATATCGAAAAACTGATATTGCAAAACCGATATTGAATCCGATATTAGAACCGATATTGTAAAACAAATATTGAAAAACTGATATCGAAAAACTGATATTGAACAACCGATATTAAAAAACTGATATCGAAAAACTGATATTGAAAAACCGATATTGAAAAACCGATATTGAAACCGATATTAGAACCGATATTGAAAAACCGATATTGAAAAACCTATATCGAAAAACTGATATTGCATAACCGATATTGAATCCGATATTAGAACCGATATTGAAAAACCTATATTGTAAAACAAATATTGAAAAACTGATATTGAAAAACCGATTTTGAAAAACAAATATTGAAAAACCTATATCGAAAAACTGATATTGCTAAACCGATATTGAATCCGATATTAGAACCGATATTGAAAAACCGATATTGTAAAACAAATATTGAAAAACTGATATCGAAAAACTGATATTGCAAAACTGATATTGAAAAACCGATATTGAATCCGATATTAGAACCGATATTGTAAAACAAATATTGAAAAACTGATATCGAAAAACTGATATTGAAAAACCGATATTAAAAAACTGATATCGAAAAACTGATATTGAAAAACCGATATTGAAAAACCGATATTGAAACCGATATTAGAACCGATATTGAAAAACCGATATTGTAAAACAAATATTGAAAGACTGATATCGAAAAACTGATATTGAAAAACCGATATTGAAAAACCGATATTGAAAAACCTATATCGAAAAACTGATATTGCAAAAAAGATATTGAATCCGATATTAGAACCGATATTGAAAAACCGATATTGTAAAACAAATATTGAAAAACTGATATCGAAAAACTGATATTGAAAAACCGATATTGAAAAACCGATATTGAAACCGATATTAGAACCGATATTGAAAAACCGATATTGAAAAACCGATATTGAAAAAGCGATATTGTAAAACCGATATTGAATCCGATAATAGAACCGATATTCAAAAACCGATATTGGAGAACAAATATTGAAAAACTGATATCGAAAAACTGAAATTGAAAAACCGATATTGAATCCGATATTAGAAACGATATTGAAAAACCGATATTGTAAAACAAATATTGAAAAACAGATATCGAAAAACTGGTATTGAAAAACCGATATTGAAAAACCTATATCGAAAAACTGATATTGCAAAACCGATATTGAATCCGATATTAGAACCGATATTGTAAAACAAATATTGAAAAACTGATATCGAAAAACTGATATTGAAGAACCGATATTAAAAAACCGATATTGAAAAACCTATATCGAAAAACTGATATTGCAAAACCGATATTGAATCCGATATTCGAACCGATATTGTAAAACAAATATTGAAAAACTGATATCGAAAAACTGATATCGAAAAACTGATATTGCAAAACTGATATTGAAAAACCGATATTCAATCCGATATTAGAACCGATATTGTAAAACAAATATTGAAAAACTGATATCGAAAAACTGATATTGAAAAACCGATATTAAAAAACTGATATCGAAAAACTGATATTGAAAAACCGATATTGAAAAACCGATATTGAAACCGATATTAGAACCGATATTGAAAAACCGATATTGAAAAACCTATATCGAAAAACTGATATTGCAAAACCGATATTGAATCCGATATTAGAACCGATATTGAAAAACCGATATTGTAAAACAAATATTGAAAAACTGATATTGAAAAACCGATTTTGAAAAACAAATATTGAAAAACCTATATCGAAAAACTGATATTGCAAAACCGATATTGAATCCGATATTAGAACCGATATTGAAAAACCGATATTGTAAAACAAATATTGAAAGACTGATATCGAAAAACTGATATTGAAAAACCGATATTGAAAAACCGATATTGAAAAACCTATATCGAAAAACTGATATTGCAAAAAAGATATTGAATCCGATATTAGAACCGATATTGAAAAACCGATATTGTAAAACAAATATTGAAAAACTGATATCGAAAAACTGATATTGAAAAACCGATATTGAAAAACCGATATTGAAAAACCTATATCGAAAAACTGATATTGCAAAACCGATATTGAATCCGATATTAGAACCGATATTGAAAAACCGATATTGAAAAACTGATATTGAAAAACCGATATTGAAAAACCGATATTGAAACCGATATTAGAACCGATATTGAAAAACCGATATTGTAAAACAAATATTGAAAAACTGATATCGAAAAACTGATATTGAAAAACCGATATTGAAAAACCGATATTGAAAAACTGATATCGAAAAACTGATATTGAAAAACCGATATTGAAAAACTGATATCGTAAAACTGATATTGCAAAACCGATATTGAAAAACCGATATTCAATCCGATATCAGAACCGATATTCAAAAACCGATATTGAAAACCGATATTAGAACCGATATTGAAAAACCGATATTGTAAAACAAATATTGAAAAACCTATATCGAAAAACTGATATTGAAAAACCGATATTGAAAAACCGATATTGAAAACCGATATTGAAAAACCGATATTGAATCCGATATCAGAACCGATATTCAAAAACCGATATTGGAGAACAAATATTGAAAAACTGATATCGATAAACTGGTATTGATAAACCGATATTAAAAAACTGATATCGAAAAACTGATATTGAAAAACCGATATTGAAAAACCGATATTGAAAAACCGATATTGAAAAACCTATATCGAAAAACTGATATTGCAAAACCGATATTGAATCCGATATTAGAACCGATATTGAAAAACCGATATTGTAAAACAAATATTGAAAAACTGATATTGAAAAACCGATTTTGAAAAACAAATATTGAAAAACCTATATCGAAAAACTGATATTGCAAAACCGATATTGAATCCGATATTAGAACCGATATTAGAACCGATATTGAAAAACCGATATTGTAAAACAAATATTGAAAAACTGATATCGAAAAACTGATATTGAAAAACCGATATTGAAAAACCGATATTGAAAAACTGATATCGAAAAACTGATATTGAAAAACCGATATTGAAAAACCGATATTGAATCCGATATTAGAACCGATATTCAAAAACCGATATTGGAGAACAAATATTGAAAAACCGATATTGAAAAACAAATATTGAAAAACTGATATCGCAAAACTGATATTGAAAAACCGATATTGAAAAACTGATATTGAATCCGATATTAGAACCGATATTGAAAAACCGATGTTGGAGAACAAATATTGAAAAACTGATATTGAAAAACCGATTTTGAAAAACAAAAATTGAAAAACTGATATCGAAAAACTGATATTGAAAAACCGATATTGAATCCGATATTAGAACCGATATTCAAAAACCGATATTGGAGAACAAATATTGAAAAAATGATATCGAAAAACTGATATTGAAAAACCGATTTTGAAAAACAAAGATTGAAAAACTGATATCGAAAAACTGATATTGAAAAACCGATATTGAATCCGATATTAGAACCGATATTCAAAAACCGATATTGGAGAACAAATATTGAAAAAATGATATCGAAAAACTGATATTGCAAAACCGATATTGAATCCGATATTAGAACCGATATTGTAAAACAAATATTGAAAAACTGATATTGAAAAACCGATTTTGAAAAACAAATATTGAAAAACCTATATCGAAAAACTGATATTGCTAAACCGATATTGAATCCGATATTAGAACCGATATTGAAAAACCGATATTGTAAAACAAATATTGAAAAACTGATATCGAAAAACTGATATTGCAAAACTGATATTGAAAAACCGATATTGAATCCGATATTAGAACCGATATTGTAAAACAAATATTGAAAAACTGATATCGAAAAACTGATATTGAAAAACCGATATTAAAAAACTGATATCGAAAAACTGATATTGAAAAACCGATATTGAAAAACCGATATTGAAACCGATATTAGAACCGATATTGAAAAACCGATATTGTAAAACAAATATTGAAAGACTGATATCGAAAAACTGATATTGAAAAACCGATATTGAAAAACCGATATTGAAAAACCTATATCGAAAAACTGATATTGCAAAAAAGATATTGAATCCGATATTAGAACCGATATTGAAAAACCGATATTGTAAAACAAATATTGAAAAACTGATATCGAAAAACTGATATTGAAAAACCGATATTGAAAAACCGATATTGAAAAACCTATATCGAAAAACTGATATTGCAAAACCGATATTGAATCCGATATTAGAACCGATATTGAAAAACCAATATTGTAAAACAAATATTGAAAAACTGATATTGAAAAACCGATTTTGAAAAACAAATATTGAAAAACCTATATCGAAAAACTGATATTGCTAAACCGATATTGAATCCGATATTAGAACCGATATTGAAAAACCGATATTGTAAAACAAATATTGAAAAACTGATATCGAAAAACTGATATTGCAAAACTGATATTGAAAAACCGATATTGAATCCGATATTAGAACCGATATTGTAAAACAAATATTGAAAAACTGATATCGAAAAACTGATATTGAAAAACCGATATTAAAAAACTGATATCGAAAAACTGATATTGAAAAACCGATATTGAAAAACCGATATTGAAACCGATATTAGAACCGATATTGAAAAACCGATATTGTAAAACAAATATTGAAAGACTGATATCGAAAAACTGATATTGAAAAACCGATATTGAAAAACCGATATTGAAAAACCTATATCGAAAAACTGATATTGCAAAAAAGATATTGAATCCGATATTAGAACCGATATTGAAAAACCTATATTGTAAAACAAATATTGAAAAACTGATATTGAAAAACCGATTTTGAAAAACAAATATTGAAAAACCTATATCGAAAAACTGATATTGCTAAACCGATATTGAATCCGATATTAGAACCGATATTGAAAAACCGATATTGTAAAACAAATATTGAAAAACTGATATCGAAAAACTGATATTGCAAAACTGATATTGAAAAACCGATATTGAATCCGATATTAGAACCGATATTGTAAAACAAATATTGAAAAACTGATATCGAAAAACTGATATTGAAAAACCGATATTAAAAAACTGATATCGAAAAACTGATATTGAAAAACCGATATTGAAAAACCGATATTGAAACCGATATTAGAACCGATATTGAAAAACCGATATTGTAAAACAAATATTGAAAGACTGATATCGAAAAACTGATATTGAAAAACCGATATTGAAAAACCGATATTGAAAAACCTATATCGAAAAACTGATATTGCAAAAAAGATATTGAATCCGATATTAGAACCGATATTGAAAAACCGATATTGTAAAACAAATATTGAAAAACTGATATCGAAAAACTGATATTGAAATACCGATATTGAAAAACCGATATTGAAAAACCTATATCGAAAAACTGATATTGCAAAACCGATATTGAATCCGATATTAGAACCGATATTGAAAAACCGATATTGAAAAACTGATATTGAAAAACCGATATTGAAAAACCGATATTGAAACCGATATTAGAACCGATATTGAAAAACCGATATTGTAAAACAAATATTGAAAAACTGATATCGAAAAACTGATATTGAAAAACCGATATTGAAAAACCTATATCGAAAAACTGATATTGTAAAACCGATATTAAATCCGATATTAGAGCCGATATTGTAAAACAAATATTGAAAAACTGATATCGAAAAACTGATATTGAAAAACCGATATTGAAAAACCGATATTGAAAAACAGATATTGAAAAACCTATATCGAAAAACTGATATTGCAAAACCGATATTGAATCCGATATTAGAACCGATATTGTAAAACAAATATTGAAAAACTGATATGGAAAAACTGATATTGAAAAACCGATATTAAAAAACTGATATCGAAAAACTGATATTGAAAAACCGATATTGAAAAACCGATATTGAAACCGATATTAGAACCGATATTGAAAAACCGATATTGAAAAACCGATATTGAAAAAGCGATATTGTAAAACTGATATGGAAAAACCGATATTGAATCCGATAATAGAACCGATATTCAAAAACCGATATTGGAGAACAAATATTGAAAAACTGATATCGAAAAACTGAAATTGAAAAACCGATATTGAATCCGATATTAGAACCGATATTGAAAAACCGATATTGTAAAACAAATATTGAAAAACAGATATCGAAAAACTGATATTGAAAAACCGATATTGAAAAACCGATATTGAAACCGATATTAGAACCGATATTGAAAAACCGATATTGAAAAACCGATATTGAAAAACCTATATCGAAAAACTGATATTGCAAAACCGATATTGAATCCGATATTAGAACCGATATTGAAAAACCTATATTGTAAAACAAATATTGAAAAACTGATATTGAAAAACCGATTTTGAAAAACAAATATTGAAAAACCTATATCGAAAAACTGATATTGCAAAACCGATATTGAATCCGATATTAGAACCGATATTGAAAAACCGATATTGTAAAACAAATATTGAAAAACTGATATCGAAAAACTGATATTGCAAAACTGATATTGAAAAACCGATATTCAATCCGATATTAGAACCGATATTGTAAAACAAATATTGAAAAACTGATATCGAAAAACTGATATTGAAAAACCGATATTAAAAAACTGATATCGAAAAACTGATATTGAAAAACCGATATTGAAAAACCGATATTGAAACCGATATTAGAACCGATATTGAAAAACCGATATTGAAAAACCGATATTGAAAAACCGATATTGAAAAACCTATATCGAAAAACTGATATTGAAAAACCGATATTGAAAAACCGATATTGAAACCGATATTAGAACCGATATTGAAAAACCGATATTGTAAAACAAATATTGAAAAACTGATATCGAAAAACTGATATTGAAAAACCGATATTGAAAAACCGATATTGAAAAACTGATATCGAAAAACTGATATTGAAAAACCGATATTGAAAAACTGATATCGAAAAACTGATATTGCAAAACCGATATTGAAAAACCGATATTCAATCCGATATCAGAACCGATATTCAAAAACCGATATTGAAAACCGATATTAGAACCGATATTGAAAAACCGATATTGTAAAACAAATATTGAAAAACCTATATCGAAAAACTGATATTGAAAAACCGATATTGAAAAACCGATATTGAAAACCGATATTGAAAAACCGATATTGAATCCGATATCAGAACCGATATTCAAAAACCGATATTGGAGAACAAATATTGAAAAACTGATATCGATAAACTGATATTGATAAACCGATATTAAAAAACTGATATCGAAAAACTGATATTGAAAAACCGATATTGAAAAACCGATATTGAATCCGATATTAGAACTGATATTCAAAAACCGATATTGGAGAACAAATATTGAAAAACCGATATTGAAAAACAAATATTGAAAAACTGATATCGCAAAACTGATATTGAAAAACCGATATTGAAAAACCGATATTGAAAAAACAATATTGGAGAACAAATATTGAAAAACTGATATTGAAAAACCGATTTTGAAAAACAAATATTGAAAAACTGATATCGAAAAACTGATATTGAAAAACCGATATTGAATCCGATATTAGAACCGATATTCAAAAACCGATATTGGAGAACAAATATTGAAAAAATGATATTGAATAACCGATATTGAAAAACCGATATTGAAAAACCGATATTGAAACCGATATTAGAACCGATATTCAAAAACCGATATTGAAAACCAAATATTCAAAAACTGATATCGAAAAACTGATATTGAAAAACCGATATTGTAAAACAAATATTGAAAAACCTATATCGAAAAACTGATATTGCAAAACCGATATTGAATCCGATATTAGAACCGATATTGTAAAACAAATATTGAAAAACTGATATCGATAAACTGATATTGATAAACCGATATTAAAAAACTGATATCGAAAAACTGATATTGAAAAACCGATATTGAAAAACCGATATTGAATCCGATAATAGAACCGATATTCAAAAACCGATATTGTAAAACCAATATTGAAAAACCTATATCGAAAAACTGATATTGCAAAAACGATATTGAATCCGATATTAGTACCGATATTGAAAAACCGATATTGTAAAACAAATATTGAAAAACTGATATCGAAAAACTGATATTGAAAAACCGATATTGAAAAACCTATATCGAAAAACTGATATTGCAAAACCGATATTGAATCCGATATTAGAACCGATATTGTAAAACAAATATTGAAAAACTGATATCGTAAAACCGATATTGAAACCGATATTAGAACCGATATTGAAAAACCGATATTGAAAAACCGATATTGAAAAACCTATATCGAAAAACTGATATTGCAAAACCGATATTGAATCCGATATTAGAACCGATATTGAAAAACCGATATTGAAAAACTGATATTGAAAAACCGATATTGAAAAACCGATATTGAAACCGATATTAGAACCGATATTGAAAAAGCGATATTGAAAAACCGATATTGAAAAAGCGATATTGTAAAACTGATATGGAAAAACCGATATTGAATCCGATAATAGAACCGATATTCAAAAACCGATATTGGAGAACAAATATTGAAAAACTGATATCGAAAAACTGATATTGAAAAACCGATATTGAATCCGATATTAGAACCGGTATTGAAAAACCGATATGGTAAAACAAATATTGAAAAACAGATATCGAAAAACTGATATTGAAAAACCGATATTGAAAAACCTATATCGAAAAACTGATATTGCAAAACCGATATTGAATCCGATATTAGAACCGATATTGTAAAACAAATATTGAAAAACTGATATCGAAAAACTGATATTGAAAAACCGATATTAAAAAACTGATATCGAAAAACTGATATTGAAAAACCGATATTGAAAAACCGATTTTGAAAAACCGATTTTGAAACCGATATTAGAACCGATATTGAAAAACCGATATTGAAAAACCGATATTGAAAAACCGATTTTGAAAAACAAATATTGAAAAACAAATATTGAAAAACCTATATCGAAAAACTGATATTGAATCCGATATTAGAACCGATATTGAAAAACCGATATTGTAAAACAAATATTGAAAAACTGATATCGAAAAACTGATATTGCAAAACTGATATTGAAAAACCGATATTCAATCCGATATTAGAACCGATACTGTAAAACAAATATTGAAATACTGATATCGAAAAACTGATATTGAAAAACCGATATTAAAAAACTGATATCGAAAAACTGATATTGAAAAACCGATATTGAAAAACCGATATTGAAACCGATATTAGAACCGATATTGAAAAACCGATATTGAAAAACCGATATTGAAAAACCTATATCGAAAAACTGATATTGCAAAACCGATATTGAATCCGATATTAGAACCGATATTGAAAAACCGATATCGAAAAACTGATATTGAAAAACCGATATTGAAAAACCGATATTGAAACCGATATTAGAACCGATATTGAAAAACCGATATTGAAAAACCGATATTGAAAAAGCGATATTGTAAAACTGATATGGAAAAACCGATATTGAATCCGATAATAGAACCGATATTCAAAAACCGATATTGGAGAACAAATATTGAAAAACTGATATCGAAAAACTGATATTGAAAAACCGATATTGAATCCGATATTAGAACCGATATTGAAAAACCGATATGGTAAAACAAATATTGAAAAACAGATATCGAAAAACTGATATTGAAAAACCGATATTGAAAAACCTATATCGAAAAACTGATATTGCAAAACCGATATTGAATCCGATATTAGAACCGATATTGTAAAACAAATATTGAAAAACTGATATCGAAAAACTGATATTGAAAAACCGATATTAAAAAACTAGATATCGAAAAACTGATATTGAAAAACCGATATTGAAAAACCGATTTTGAAAAACCGATTTTGAAACCGATATTAGAACCGATATTGAAAAACCGATATTGAAAAACCGATATTGAAAAACCTATATCGAAAAACTGATATTGCAAAACCGATATTGAATCCGATATTAGAACCGATATTGAAAAACCTATATTGTAAAACAAATATTGAAAAACTGATATTGAAAAACCGATTTTGAAAAACAAATTTTGAAAAACAAATATTGAAAAACCTATATCGAAAAACTGATATTGAATCCGATATTAGAACCGATATTGAAAAACCGATATTGTAAAACAAATATTGAAAAACTGATATCGAAAAACTGATATTGCAAAACTGATATTGAAAAACCGATATTCAATCCGATATTAGAACCGATATTGTAAAACAAATATTGAAATACTGATATCGAAAAACTGATATTGAAAAACCGATATTAAAAAACTGATATCGAAAAACTGATATTGAAAAACCGATATTGAAAAACCGATATTGAAACCGATATTAGAACCGATATTGAAAAACCGATATTGAAAAACCGATATTGAAAAACCTATATCGAAAAACTGATATTGCAAAACCGATATTGAATCCGATATTAGAACCGATATTGAAAAACCGATATTGAAAAACTGATATTGAAAAACCGATATTGAAAAACCGATATTGAAACCGATATTAGAACCGATATTGAAAAACCGATATTGTAAAACAAATATTGATAAACCGATATTGAGAAACCTATATCGAAAAACTGATATTGCAAAACCGATATTGAATCCGATATTAGAACCGATATTGAAAAACCTATATTGTAAAACAAATATTGAAAAACTGATATTGAAAAACCGATTTTGAAAAACAAATATTGAAAAACCTATATCGAAAAACTGATATTGCAAAACCGATATTGAATCCGATATTAGAACCGATATTGAAAAACCGATACTGTAAAACAAATATTGAAAAACTGATATCGAAAAACTGATATTGCAAAACTGATATTGAAAAACCGATATTCAATCCGATATTAGAACCGATATTGAAAAACCGATATTGAAAAACTGATATTGCAAAACCGATATTGAATCCGATATTAGAACCGATATTGAAAAACCGATATTGAAAAACTGATATCGAAAAACTGATATTGAAAAACCGATATTGAAAAAGCGATATTGTAAAACCAATATTGAAAAACTTAAATCGAAAAACTGATATTGCAAAACCGATATTGAAAAACAAATATTGAAAAACTGATATCGAAAGACTGATATTGAAAAAGCGATATTGAAAAAGCGATATTGTAAAATTGATATTGAAAAACCGATATTGAATCCGATAATAGAACCGATATTGAAAAACCGATATTGAAAAACAAATATTGAAAAACTGATATCGAAAAACTGATATTGAAAAACCTATATCGAAAAACTGATATTGCAAAACCGATATTGAATCCGATATTAGAACCGATATTGAAAAACCGATATTGTAAAACAAATATTGAAAAACTGATATTGAAAAACCGATATTGAAAAAGCGATATTGTAAAACTGATATTGAAAAACCGATATTGAATCCGATAATAGAACCGATATTCAAAAACCGATATTGGAGAACAAATATTGAAAAACTGATATCGAAAAACTGATATTGAAAAACCAATATCGAAAAACTGATATTGCAAAACCGATATTGAATCCGATATTAGAACCGATATTGAAAAACCGATATTGAAAAACTGATATCGAAAAACTGATATTGCAAAACTGATATTGAAAAACCGATATTCAATCCGATATTAGAACCGATATTGAAAAACCGATATTGAAAAACTGATATCGAAAAACTGATATTGAAAAACCGATATTGAAAAAGCGATATTGTAAAACCAATATTGAAAAACTTATATCGAAAAACTGATATTGCAAAACCGATATTGAAAAACAAATATTGAAAAACTGATATCGAAAAACTGATATTGAAAAACCGATATTGAAAAAGCGATATTGTAAAACTGATATGGAAAAACCGATATTGAATCCGATAATAGAACCGATATTGAAAAACCGATATTGAAAAACAAATATTGAAAAACTGATATCGAAAAACTAATATTGAAAAACCTATATCGAAAAACTGATATTGCAAAACCGATATTGAATCCGATATTAGAACCGATATTGAAAAACCGATATTGTAAAACAAATATTGAAAAACTGATATTGAAAAACCGATATTGAAAAAGCGATATTGTAAAACTGATATGGAAAAACCGATATTGAATCCGATATTAGAACCGATATTGTAAAACAAATATTGAAAAACTGATATCGAAAAACTGATATTGGAAAACCGATATTGAAAAACCGATATTGTAAAACAAATATTGAAAAACTGATATTGAAAAACCGATATTGAAAAAGCGATATTGTAAAACTGATATTGAAAAACCGATATTGAATCCGATATTAGAACCGATATTGAAAAACCGATATTGAAAAACTGATATCGAAAAACTGATATTGCAAAACTGATATTGAAAAACCGATATTCAATCCGATATTAGAACCGATATTGAAAAACCGATATTGAAAAACTGATATCGAAAAACTGATATTGAAAAACCGATATTGAAAAAGCGATATTGTAAAACCAATATTGAAAAACTTATATCGAAAAACTGATATTGCAAAACCGATATTGAAAAACAAATATTGAAAAACTGATATCGAAAAACTGATATTGAAAAACCGATATTGAAAAAGCGATATTGTAAAACTGATATGGAAAAACCGATATTGAATCCGATAATAGAACCGATATTGAAAAACCGATATTGAAAAACAAATATTGAAAAACTGATATCGAAAAACTAATATTGAAAAACCTATATCGAAAAACTGATATTGCAAAACCGATATTGAATCCGATATTAGAACCGATATTGAAAAACCGATATTGTAAAACAAATATTGAAAAACTGATATTGAAAAACCGATATTGAAAAAGCGATATTGTAAAACTGATATGGAAAAACCGATATTGAATCCGATATTAGAACCGATATTGTAAAACAAATATTGAAAAACTGATATCGAAAAACTGATATTGGAAAACCGATATTGAAAAACCTATATCGAAAAACTGATATTGCAAAACCGATATTGAATCCGATATTAGAACCGATATTGAAAAACCGATATTGAAAAACAAATATTGAAAAACTGATATCGAAAAACTGATATTGCAAAACTGATATTGAAAAACCGATATTCAATCCGATATTAGAACCGATATTGAAAAAGCGATATTGAAAAACAAATATTGAAAAACTGATATCGAAAAACTGATATTGCAAAACTGATATTGAAAAACCGATATTCAATCCGATATTAGAACCGATATTGAAAAACCGATATTGAAAAACAAATATTGAAAAACCGATATTGTAAAACAAATATTGAAAAACTGATATCGAAAAACTGATATTGAAAAACCGATATTGAAAAACCTATATCGAAAAACTGATATTGCAAAACCGATATTGAATCCGATATTAGAACCGATATAGAAAAACCGATATTGTAAAACAAATATTGAAAAACTGATATTGAAAAACCGATATTGAAAAAGCGATATTGTAAAACCAATATTGAAAAACTTATATCGAAAAACTGATATTGCAAAACCGATATTGTAAAACAAATATTGAAAAACTGATATCGAAAAACTGATATTGCAAAACTGATATTGAAAAACCGATATTCAATCCGATATTAGAACCGATATTGAAAAACCGATATTGAAAAACAAATATTGAAAAACTGATATCGAAAAACTGATATTGAAAAACCGATATTGAATCCGATATTAGAACCGATATTGAAAAACCGATATTGTAAAACAAATATTGAAAAACTGATATTGAAAAACCGATATTGAAAAAGCGATATTGTAAAACTGGTATTGAAAAACCGATATTGAATCCGATAATAGAACCGAAATTCAAAAACCGATATTGGAGAACAAATATTGAAAAACTGATATCGAAAAACTGATAATGAAAAACCTATATCGAAAAACTGATATTGCAAAACCGATATTGAATCCGATATTAGAACCGATATTGAAAAACCGATATTGTAAAACAAATATTGAAAAACTGATATCGAAAAACTGATATTGAAAAACCGATATTGAAAAACCTATATCGAAAAACTGATATTGCAAAACCGATATTGAATCCGATATTAGAACCGATATTGAAAAACCGATATTGTAAAACAAATATTGAAAAACTGATATTGAAAAACCGATATTGCAAAACCGATATTGAATCCGATATTGAAAAACCGATATTGTAAAACAAATATTGAAAAACTGATATTGCAAAACCGATATTGTAAAACAAATATTGAAAAACTGATATCGAAAAACTGCTATTGAAAAACCGATATTGAAAAAGCGATATTGTAAAACCAATATTGAAAAACTTATATCGAAAAACTGATATTGCAAAACCGATATTGTAAAACAAATATTGAAAAACTGATATCGAAAAACTGATATTGCAAAACTGATATTGAAAAACCGATATTCAATCCGATATTAGAACCGATATTGAAAAACCGATATTGAAAAACAAATATTGAAAAACTGATATCGAAAAACTGATATTGAAAAACCTATATCGAAAAACTGATATTGCAAAACCGATATTGAATCCGATATTAGAACCGATATCGAAAAACTGATATTGAAAAACGTATATCGAAAAACTGATATTGCAAAACCGATATTGAATCCGATATTAGAACCGATATTGAAAAACCGATATTGTAAAACAAATATTGAAAAACTGATATTGAAAAACCGATTTTGAAAAACAAATATTGAAAAACCTATATCGAAAAACTGATATTGCAAAACCGATATTGAATCCGATATTAGAACCGATATTGAAAAACCGATATTGTAAAACAAATATTGAAAAACTGATATTGAAAAACCGATATTGAAAAAGCGATATTGTATAACCAATATTGAAAAACTTATATCGAAAAACTGACATTGCAAAACCGATATTGTAAAACAAATATTGAAAAACTGATATCGAAAAACTGATATTGCAAAACCGATATTGAAAAACAAATATTGAAAAACTGATATCGAAAAACTGATATTGAAAAACCTATATCGAAAAACTGATATTGCAAAAACGATATTGAATCCGATATTAGAACCGATATTGAAAAACCGATATTGTAAAACAAATATTGAAAAACTGATATTGAAAAACCGATATTGCAAAACCGATATTGAATCCGATATTGAAAAACCGATATTGTAAAACAAATATTGAAAAACTGATATTGAAAAACCGATATTGAAAAACTGATATTGCAAAAACGATATTGAATCCGATATAAGAACCGATATTGAAAAACCGATATTGTAAAACAAATATTGAAAAACTGATATCGAAAAACTGATATTGAAAAACCGATATTGAAAAACCTATATCGAAAAACTGATATTGAAAAACCGATATTGAAAAACCGATATTGAAACCGATATTAGAACCGATATTGAAAAACCGATATTGAGAAACCTATATCGAAAAACTGATATTGCAAAACCGATATTGAATCCGATATTAGAACCGATATTGAAAAACCGATATTGTAAAACAAATATTGAAAAACTGATATTGAAAAACCGATTTTGAAAAACAAATATTGAAAAACCTATATCGAAAAACTGATATTGCAAAACCGATATTGAATCCGATATTAGAACCGATATTGAAAAACCGATATTGTAAAACAAATATTGAAAAACTGATATCGAAAAACTGATATTGAAAAACTGATATTGAAAAACCGATATTGAAAAAGCGATATTGTAAAACCAATATTGAAAAACTGATATCGAAGAACTGATATTGAAAAACCGATATTGAAAAAGCGATATTGTAAAACCAATATTGAAAAACTTATATCGAAAAACCGATATTGCAAAACCGATATTGTAAAACAAATATTGAAAAACTGATATCGAAAAACTGATATTGCAAAACTGATATTGAAAAACCGATATTCAATCCGATATTAGAACCGATATTGAAAAACAAATATTGAAAAACTGATATCGAAAAACTGATATTGAAAAACGTATATCGAAAAACTGATATTGCAAAACCGATATTGAATCCGATATTAGAACCGATATCGAAAAACTGATATCGAAAAACAGATATTGAAAAACGTATATCGAAAAACTGATATTGCAAAACCGATATTGAATCCGATATTAGAACCGATATTGAAAAACCGATATTGTAAAACAAATATTGAAAAACTGATATTGAAAAACCGATATTGCAAAACCGATATTGAATCCGATATTGAAAAACCGATATTGTAAAACAAATATTGAAAAACTGATATTGCAAAACCGATATTGTAAAACAAATATTGAAAAACTGATATCGAAAAACTGATATTGAAAAACCGATATTGAAAAAGCGATATTGTAAAACCAATATTGAAAAACTTATATCGAAAAACTGATATTGCAAAACCGATATTGTAAAACAAATATTGAAAAACTGATATCGAAAAACTGATATTGCAAAACTGATATTGAAAAACCGATATTCAATCCGATATTAGAACCGATATTGAAAAACCGATATTGAAAAACAAATATTGAAAAACTGATATTGAAAAACCGATATTGCAAAACCGATATTGAATCCGATATTGAAAAACCGATATTGTAAAACAAATATTGAAAAACTGATATTGAAAAACCGATATTGAAAAACTGATATTGCAAAAACGATATTGAATCCGATATAAGAACCGATATTGAAAAACCGATATTGTAAAACAAATATTGAAAAACTGATATCGAAAAACTGATATTGAAAAACCGATATTGAAAAACCTATATCGAAAAACTGATATTGAAAATCCGATATTGAAAAACCGATATTGAAACCGATATTAGAACCGATATTGAAAAACCGATATTGAGAAACCTATATCGAAAAACTGATATTGCAAAACCGATATTGAATCCGATATTAGAACCGATATTGAAAAACCGATATTGTAAAACAAATATTGAAAAACTGATATTGAAAAACCGATTTTGAAAAACAAATATTGAAAAACCTATATCGAAAAACTGATATTGCAAAACCGATATTGAATCCGATATTAGAACCGATATTGAAAAACCGATATTGTAAAACAAATATTGAAAAACTGATATCGAAAAACTGATATTGAAAAACTGATATTGAAAAACCGATATTGAAAAAGCGATATTGTAAAACCAATATTGAAAAACTGATATCGAAGAACTGATATTGAAAAACCGATATTGAAAAAGCGATATTGTAAAACCAATATTGAAAAACTTATATCGAAAAACCGATATTGCAAAACCGATATTGTAAAACAAATATTGAAAAACTGATATCGAAAAACTGATATTGCAAAACTGATATTGAAAAACCGATATTCAATCCGATATTACAACCGATATTGAAAAACAAATATTGAAAAACTGATATCGAAAAACTGATATTGAAAAACGTATATCGAAAAACTGATATTGCAAAACCGATATTGAATCCGATATTAGAACCGATATCGAAAAACTGATATCGAAAAACAGATATTGAAAAACGTATATCGAAAAACTGATATTGCAAAACCGATATTGAATCCGATATTAGAACCGATATTGAAAAACCGATATTGTAAAACAAATATTGAAAAACTGATATTGAAAAACCGATATTGCAAAACCGATATTGAATCCGATATTGAAAAACCGATATTGTAAAACAAATATTGAAAAACTGATATTGCAAAACCGATATTGTAAAACAAATATTGAAAAACTGATATCGAAAAACTGATATTGAAAAACCGATATTGAAAAAGCGATATTGTAAAACCAATATTGAAAAACTTATATCGAAAAACTGATATTGCAAAACCGATATTGTAAAACAAATATTGAAAAACTGATATCGAAAAACTGATATTGCAAAACTGATATTGAAAAACCGATATTCAATCCGATATTAGAACCGATATTGAAAAACCGATATTGAAAAACAAATATTGAAAAACTGATATTGAAAAACCGATTTTGAAAAACAAATATTGAAAAACCTATATCGAAAAACTGATATTGAAAAACCGATATTGAATCCGATAATAGAACCGAAATTCAAAAACCGATATTGGAGAACAAATATTGAAAAACTGATATCGAAAAACTGATATTGAAAAACCTATATCGAAAAACTGATATTGCAAAACCGATATTGAATCCGATATTAGAACCGATATTGAAAAACCGATATTGTAAAACAAATATTGAAAAACTGATATCGAAAAACTGATATTGAAAAACCTATATCGAAAAACTGATATTGAAAAACCGATATTGCAAAACCGATATTGAATCCGATATTGAAAAACCGATATTGTAAAACAAATATTGAAAAACTGATATTGCAAAACCGATATTGTAAAACAAATATTGAAAAACTGATATCGAAAAACTGAGATTGAAAAACCGATATTGAAAAAGCGATATTGTAAAACCAATATTGAAAAACTTATATCGAAAAACTGATATTGCAAAACCGATATTGTAAAACAAATATTGAAAAACTGATATCGAAAAACTGATATTGCAAAACTGATATTGAAAAACCGATATTCAATCCGATATTAGAACCGATATTGAAAAACCGATATTGAAAAACAAATATTGAAAAACTGATATCGAAAAACTGATATTGAAAAACGTATATCGAAAAACTGATATTGCAAAACCGATATTGAATCCGATATTAGAACCGATATCGAAAAACTGATATTGAAAAACGTATATCGAAAAACTGATATTGCAAAACCGATATTGAATCCGATATTAGAACCGATATTGAAAAACCGATATTGTAAAACAAATATTGAAAAACTGATATTGAAAAACCGATTTTGAAAAACAAATATTGAAAAACCTATATCGAAAAACTGATATTGCAAAACCGATATTGAATCCGATATTAGAACCGATATTGAAAAACCGATATTGTAAAACAAATATTGAAAAACTGATATTGAAAAACCGATATTGAAAAAGCGATATTGTAAAACCAATATTGAAAAACTTATAACGAAAAACTGATATTGCAAAACCGATATTGTAAAACAAATATTGAAAAACCGATATTGAAACCGATATTAGAACCGATATTGAAAAACCGATATTGAAAAACCTATATCGAAAAACTGATATTGCAAAACCGATATTGAATCCGATATTAGAACCGATATTGAAAAACCGATATTGTAAAACAAATATTGAAAAACTGATATTGAAAAACCGATTTTGAAAAACAAATATTGAAAAACCTATATCGAAAAACTGATATTGCAAAACCGATATTGTAAAACAAATATTGAAAAACTGATATCGAAAAACTGATATTGCAAAACTGATATTGAAAAACCGATATTTAATCCGATATTAGAACCGATATTGAAAAACCGATATTGAAAAACAAATATTGAAAAACTGATATCGAAAAACTGATATTGCAAAACCGATATTGAATCCGATATTAGAACCGATATCGAAAAACTGATATCGAAAAACTGATATTGAAAAACGTATATCGAAAAACTGATATTGCAAAACCGATATTGAATCCGATATTAGAACCGATATTGAAAAACCGATATTGTAAAACAAATATTGAAAAACTGATATTGAAAAACCGATATTGCAAAACCGATATTGAATCCGATATTGAAAAACCGATATTGTAAAACAAATATTGAAAAACTGATATTGCAAAACCGATATTGTAAAACAAATATTGAAAAACTGATATCGAAAAACTGATATTGAAAAACCGATATTGAAAAAGCGATATTGTAAAACCAATATTGAAAAACTTATATCGAAAAACTGATATTGCAAAACCGATATTGTAAAACAAATATTGAAAAACTGATATCGAAAAACTGATATTGCAAAACTGATATTGAAAAACCGATATTCAATCCGATATTAGAACCGATATTGAAAAACCGATATTGAAAAACAAATATTGAAAAACTGATATCGAAAAACTGATATTGAAAAACGTATATCGAAAAACTGATATTGCAAAACCGATATTGAATCCGATATTAGAACCGATATCGAAAAACTGATATCGAAAAACTGATATTGAAAAACGTATATCGAAAAACTGATATTGCAAAACCGATATTGAATCCGATATTAGAACCGATATTGAAAAACCGATATTGTAAAACAAATATTGAAAAACTGATATTGAAAAACCGATTTTGAAAAACAAATATTGAAAAACCTATATCGAAAAACTGATATTGCAAAACCGATATTGAATCCGATATTAGAACCGATATTGAAAAACCGATATTGTAAAACAAATATTGAAAAACTGATATTGAAAAACCGATATTGAAAAAGCGATATTGTAAAACCAATATTGAAAAACTTATATCGAAAAACTGATATTGCAAAACCGATATTGTAAAACAAATATTGAAAAACTGATATCGAAAAACTGATATTGAAAAACCGATATTGAAAAAGCGATATTGTAAAACCAATATTGAAAAACTTATATCGAAAAACTGATATTGCAAAACCGATATTGTAAAACAAATATTGAAAAACTGATATCGAAAAACTGATATTGCAAAACTGATATTGAAAAACCGATATTCAATCCGATATTAGAACCGATATTGAAAAACCGATATTGAAAGCAAATATTGAAAAACTGATATCGAAAAACTGATATTGAAAAACGTATATCGAAAAACTGATATTGCAAAACCGATATTGAATCCGATATTAGAACCGATATCGAAAAACTGATATCGAAAAACTGATATTGAAAAACGTATATCGAAAAACTGATATTGCAAAACCGATATTGAATCCGATATTAGAACCGATATTGAAAAACCGATATTGTAAAACAAATATTGAAAAACTGATATTGAAAAACCGATTTTGAAAAACAAATATTGAAAAACCTATATCGAAAAACTGATATTGCAAAACCGATATTGAATCCGATATTAGAACCGATATTGAAAAACCGATATTGTAAAACAAATATTGAAAAACTGATATCGAAAAACTGATATTGAAAAACCGATATTGAAAAACCTATATCGAAAAACTGATATTGCAAAACCGATATTGAATCCGATATTAGAACCGATATTGAAAAACCGATATTGTAAAACAAATATTGAAAAACTGATATTGAAAAACCGATATTGAAAAAGCGATATTGTAAAACCAATATTGAAAAACTTATATCGAAAAACTGATATTGCAAAACCGATATTGTAAAACAAATATTGAAAAACTGATATTGAAAAACCGATATTGAAAAAGCGATATTGTAAAACAAATATTGAAAAACTGATATCGAAAAACTGATATCGAAAAACTGATATTGAAAAACGTATATCGAAAAACTGATATTGCAAAACCGATATTGAATCCGATATTAGAACCGATATTGAAAAACCGATATTGTAAAACAAATATTGAAAAACTGATATTGAAAAACCGATTTTGAAAAACAAATATTGAAAAACCTATATCGAAAAACTGATATTGCAAAACCGATATTGAATCCGATATTAGAACCGATATTGAAAAACCGATATTGTAAAACAAATATTGAAAAACTGATATTGAAAAACCGATATTGAAAAAGCGATATTGTAAAACCAATATTGAAAAACTTATATCGAAAAACTGATATTGCAAAACCGATATTGTAAAACAAATATTGAAAAACTGATATCGAAAAACTGATATTGCAAAACCGATATTGAAAAACAAATATTGAAAAACTGATATCGAAAAACTGATATTGAAAAACCTATATCGAAAAACTGATATTGCAAAAACGATATTGAATCCGATATTAGAACCGATATTGAAAAACCGATATTGTAAAACAAATATTGAAAAACTGATATTGAAAAACCGATATTGCAAAACCGATATAGAATCCGATATTGAAAAACCGATATTGTAAAACAAATATTGAAAAACTGATATTGAAAAACCGATATTCAATCCGATATTAGAACCGATATTGAAAAACCGATATTGAAAAACAAATATTGAAAAACTGATATCGAAAAACTGATATTGAAAAACGTATATCGAAAAACTGATATTGCAAAACCGATATTGAATCCGATATTAGAACCGATATCGAAAAACTGATATCGAAAAACTGATATTGAAAAACGTATATCGAAAAACTGATATTGCAACACCGATATTGAATCCGATATTAGAACCGATATTGAAAAACCGATATTGTAAAACAAATATTGAAAAACTGATATTGAAAAACCGATATTGCAAAACCGATATTGAATCCGATATTGAAAAACCGATATTGTAAAACAAATATTGAAAAACTGATATTGCAAAACCGATATTGTAAAACAAATATTGAAAAACTGATATTGCAAAACCGATATTGTAAAACAAATATTGAAAAACTGATATTGCAAAACCGATATTGTAAAACAAATATTGAAAAACTGATATCGAAAAACTGATATTGAAAAACCGATATTGAAAAAGCGATATTGTAAAACCAATATTGAAAAACTTATATCGAAAAACTGATATTGCAAAACCGATATTGTAAAACAAATATTGAAAAACTGATATCGAAAAACTGATATTGCAAAACTGATATTGAAAAACCGATATTCAATCCGATATTAGAACCGATATTGAAAAACCGATATTGAAAAACAAATATTGAAAAACTGATATCGAAAAACTGATACTGAAAAACGTATATCGAAAAACTGATATTGCAAAACCGATATTGAATCCGGTATTAGAACCGATATCGAAAAACTGATATCGAAAAACTGATATTGAAAAACGTATATCGAAAAACTGATATTGCAAAACCGATATTGAATCCGATATTAGAACCGATATTGAAAAACCGATATTGTAAAACAAATATTGAAAAACTGATATTGAAAAACCGATTTTGAAAAACAAATATTGAAAAACCTATATCGAAAAACTGATATTACAAAACCGATATTGAATCCGATATTAGAACCGATATTGAAAAACCGATATTGTAAAACAAATATTGAAAAACTGATATCGAAAAACTGATATTGAAAAACCGATATTGAAAAACCTATATCGAAAAACTGATATTGCAAAACCGATATTGAATCCGATATTAGAACCGATATTGAAAAACCGATATTGTAAAACAAATATTGAAAAACTGATATTGAAAAACCGATATTGAAAAAGCGATATTGTAAAACCAATATTGAAAAACTTATATCGAAAAATTGATATTGCAAAACCGATATTGTAAAACAAATATTGAAAAACTGATATCGAAAAACTGATATTGAAAAACCGATATTGAAAAAGCGATATTGTAAAACCAATATTGAAAAACTTATATCGAAAAACTGATATTGCAAAACCGATATTGTAAAACAAATATTGAAAAACTGATATCGAAAAACTGATATTGCAAAACTGATATTGAAAAACCGATATTCAATCCGATATTAGAACCGATATTGAAAAACCGATATTGAAAAACAAATATTGAAAAACTGATATCGAAAAACTGATATTGAAAAACGTATATCGAAAAACTGATATTGCAAAACCGGTATTGAATCCGATATTAGAACCGATATCGAAAAACTGATATCGAAAAACTGATATTGAAAAACGTATATCGAAAAACTGATATTGCAAAACCGATATTGAATCCGATATTAGAACCGATATTGAAAAACCGATATTGTAAAACAAATATTGAAAAACTGATATTGAAAAACCGATTTTGAAAAACAAATATTGAAAAACCTATATCGAAAAACTGATATTGCAAAACCGATATTGAATCCGATATTAGAACCGATATTGAAACACCGATATTGTAAAACAAATATTGAAAAACTGATATTGAAAAACCGATATTGAAAAAGCGATATTGTAAAACCAATATTGAAAAACTTATATCGAAAAACTGATATTGCAAAACCGATATTGTAAAACAAATATTGAAAAACTGATATCGAAAAACTGATATTGCAAAACCGATATTGAAAAACAAATATTGAAAAACTGATATCGAAAAACTGATATTGAAAAACCTATATCGAAAAACTGATATTGAAAAACCGATATTGAAAAACCGATATTGAAAAACTGATATTGAAAAACCGATATTGAAAAAGCGATATTGTAAAACTGATATTGCAAAACCGATATTGAATCCGATATTAGAACCGATATTGAAAAAGCGATATTGTAAAACCAATATTGAAAAACTTATATCGAAAAACTGATATTGCAAAACCGATATTGTAAAACAAATATTGTAAAACTGATATCGAAAAACTGATATTGCAAAACTGATATTGAAAAACCGATATTCAATCCGATATTAGAACCGATATTGAAAAACCGATATTGAAAAACAAATATTGAAAAACTGATATCGAAAAACTGATATTGCAAAACTGATATTGAAAAACCGATATTCAATCCGATATTAGAACCGATATTGAAAAACCGATATTGAAAAACAAATATTGAAAAACTGATATCGAAAAACTGATATTGAAAAACGTATATCGAAAAACCGATATTGCAAAACCGATATTGAATCCGATATTAGAACCGATATTGAAAAACCGATATTGTAAAACAAATATTGAAAAACTGATATTGAAAAACCGATATTGAAAAAGCGATATTGTAAAACTGATATTGAAAAACCGATATTGAATCCGATAATAGAACCGATATTCAAAAACCGATATTGGAGAACAAATATTGAAAAACTGATATCGAAAAACTGATATTGAAAAACCTATATCGAAAAACTGATATTGCAAAACCGATATTGAATCCGATATTAGAACCGATATTGAAAAACCGATATTGAAAAACTGATATCGAAAAACTGATATTGAAAAACCGATATTGAAAGAGCGATATTGTAAAACCAATATTGAAAAACTTATATCGAAAAACTGATATTGCAAAACCGATATTAAAAAACAAATATTGAAAAACTGATATCGAAAAACTGATATTGAAAAACCTATATCGAAAAACTGATATTGCAAAACCGATATTGAATCCGATATTAGAACCGATATTGAAAAACCGATATTGAAAAACCTATATCGAAAAACTTATATTGCAAAACCGATATTGAATCCGATATTAGAACCGATATTCAAAAACCGATATTGAAAAACAAATATTGAAAAACTGATATCGAAAAACTGATATTGAAAAACCTATATCGAAAAACTGATATTGCAAAAACGATATTGAATCCGATATTAGAACCGATATTGAAAAACCGATATTTTAAAACAAATATTGAAAAACTGATATTGAAAAACCGATATTGAAAAAGCGATATTGTAAAACCAATATTGAAAAACTTATATCGAAAAACTGATATTGCAAAACCGATATTGTAAAACAAATATTGAAAAACTGATATCGAAAAACCGATATTGGAGAACAAATATTGAAAAACTGATATCGAAAAACTGATATTGAAAAACCTATATCGAAAAACTGATATTGAAAAACCGATATTGAAAAACCGATATTGAAAAACTGATATTGAAAAACCGATATTGAAAAAGCGATATTGTAAAACTGATATTGCAAAACCGATATTGAATCCGATATTAGAACCGATATTGAAAAAGCGATATTGTAAAACCAATATTGAAAAACTTATATCGAAAAACTGATATTGCAAAACCGATATTGTAAAACAAATATTGTAAAACTGATATCGAAAAACTGATATTGCAAAACTGATATTGAAAAACCGATATTCAATCCGATATTAGAACCGATATTGAAAAACCGATATTGAAAAACAAATATTGAAAAACTGATATCGAAAAACTGATATTGCAAAACTGATATTGAAAAACCGATATTCAATCCGATATTAGAACCGATATTGAAAAACCGATATTGAAAAACAAATATTGAAAAACTGATATCGAAAAACTGATATTGAAAAACGTATATCGAAAAACCGATATTGCAAAACCGATATTGAATCCGATATTAGAACCGATATTGAAAAACCGATATTGTAAAACAAATATTGAAAAACTGATATTGAAAAACCGATATTGAAAAAGCGATATTGTAAAACTGATATTGAAAAACCGATATTGAATCCGATAATAGAACCGATATTCAAAAACCGATATTGGAGAACAAATATTGAAAAACTGATATCGAAAAACTGATATTGAAAAACCTATATCGAAAAACTGATATTGCAAAACCGATATTGAATCCGATATTAGAACCGATATTGAAAAACCGATATTGAAAAACTGATATCGAAAAACTGATATTGAAAAACCGATATTGAAAAAGCGATATTG